>NW_024883553.1:0-71160 GCF_019059575.1 Amphibalanus amphitrite
GGCCTGCCCTCCTACAGTAACTTTGTTTAAATAGGTCGTCATGGGTATCGTTGGAACGAAGGAAAACTGAAGGGAAAACGATGATGGGCTTAGGTTTTATGTCATTCAGACCTCTTAGTCATAATAATGGTTGACTTGACCTGACCTTATCTGGCCTGAAAGGATACCATTTTGGTATTATACTTAAGTAGTTACAACCAGTCAAAACTAAAAAAACTCTTATGAAAAAAACAATTCAACTTAGTAGGTTAGCGTCTAGGGTACACATATTAACCCGCGACCTGGTGGGGGGGGGGCTATTTTTTTGCCCCCCTCCCAGACTTTTCGATATATCTCCAGAACCGCTGCGCGTCCGATCGTCACCAAACTTTCAGTACCCTCCCGGACATCAATTTTACAACATTGTGACCAAAAATTTTTCCAAAGGCTATGATAGGTTGGCCGGAAATGACGTCAGAGTAACATCATGTTCTGCCGTTTTCGAACCCAAAAGGTTTCGCGGGAAGAGCTGTCAGGCCTATAGCTTTGCAATACAGAAAAATGATAAACATAAAAAGCATAAAACATAAATAAACATAATACATAAAAGCTGTAGATTGACGGGCTACAAACTGCTATCTCGGATTTTTAAAATTCTTGGATTTTGATCCCAAAAATCAAAAATAATTTTTTGGATTTAATAGTCGAAAATCCAAACGTTTTTTTGAATTTCGCAAAAACCGGAAATATGTGGTAGTCCTTACCGCCTTCTATCCACATACCAAATTTGAGATTGATACCTCTTTTTTTGGCGAAGTTATAGCGAAAAAAACTGTTCAAAATTGATGATGTCAATTTTCAACTCAATTTTTAGCAATTCTAGACCCCGTAGCGCAAAACAAAGACCACCATTAGACTCCCCCGTGACGAGCTGCATCGAATCAATACCCATTTTATGCAAAACTCAACTTTAAAATTTGACCTTTTTTTGGCCTGACCTTGACCTGACCTTCACCAGAAAGTGACCTAAGCCGTACCTGATAGTCTTATAACCAACACCATTGAGTTGGAAATGAAAAATTGGCCATAAAACATGCATCACACAACCTTAGTAAAGTTGGGTTCATGTGACCTGACCTGTGACCCTTGATGACCTGACCTGGTATTGTCAGTGACCTCTAATAGTAACATATCTACTAGGCAACTGACGCCCTATCGCTGATTCTCGACAAAATGCGTTTTCCTTGGTGTTATAGCGCATTCCCTAGAAGACCCGTGAACGGTGAAACATTTCATCTTTGACCTGACCTGTGACGTCATCGGTGACCCCGAGGTCAATGAAATTTGATTTCCGTAGACAAATTTGACAGGCCTTTCGAACGCCGTTTGAGTTTTGCGGATCCGTCCAGTAGTTTCGGAGATACGAGGGGGGAATAGTTCCCCCCCCCCCAACCAGGTCGCGTTATAAACAGACCCCACCAGGGCGCGGGTTAAGCTGAATGCTCCCAGTGACGTCACTAGGATGCAGTAGGTAGTAGGCTGCCATTCCGGCTACGCCCGCTTTAACATCCAAAAGGGTAGGGGTGATGGCTCATGCAAATCTTCTGGCACCGGGACCCTAACAGGACGGGCACTAGCAGGACGCGGGCCCCTGATCCTGACCGGCTGGCCCCTACGTAATTGATGGCTGGTCCCCCTCTGGTATTCTGATCCCCCGGCAGCTCGGATCCTTAACAGTCCGTGCCCCGGGTATCACAGACCGACGAGCCCCCGAAAGGCCCGGTACCCCAGAAGCGCTTGGCACTTGGCTCTCGCCTATCGGGCACCTGGCATCCAGGGCTCCCGACAACGCCGGCAGCACAGGCCTTCGAGGACGGGCCCCAGCAGCACAGGTCGATTCCTTTACTATACCTTTACATTTGACCGATTTAACTGTTTAACCATTATGCATATAGGAGGCGACACTGGTTATGGAGGTATAGTCACGATGAATGACTTTTACCGAACTGATACTGTATAGTTATCCAGATCTGTCAAAGGCAAATGCAAACAGGTGTAATAACATATGTAGACCATCTGGCTGCCCGGGTCCCTGGAAGAACGAGCCACTGCAGGCCTAGTTCCCCGCCAACATGGCCCTTTGAAGGTCAAAGCCCCTCCCCCGAAGACGGGTGGGTCTCTGGTACTTGGGCACTCAACGGCACGGGTCCCCTGATTGGCCGGCTCCCCGAAAGGACCCAGTTCGGGTAACCAGAAGGGTGGGCCCCATGTAGCTAGGACCCCTTTCAGCCCAGGCCTCTAGCAGCACATGGCCCAGAAGCCAGGCGCCCGGTCATCCGGGACCCCTAACCTCGCCTGCAGGTCCTCTTGAGCCACTACTAACTCCTAGAAATACAGGGTCCTTGGTATATCAAGGACCCCCTTCACGTGGTCCCTCACTGTTTGGTCCCAATGGAAAAACGGGTCCCTGGCACGAGCACAGGTGACAGGTCCCCTGGACGCCCTGGCCATAGACAAAAACAGATGTCGATCACGTCCCCTGAATTCCGTCCACTGCCCTAACCTGGAGGTCAAGCCCCCCCCCCCCCAACCTCTGGAGGTCAAGCCCCCCGGACCTCTGGAGGTCAAGCCCCTCCCCTGAAGGTCAAGCCCCCCCTTGGAAATCGTGTCCTTCCTAAGGAAAATCCTGTATCCGCGCCTAGCTCCTTTAACCAGCGCCCCGCTGGGGATCCTGGATTTCTACGCCCTGCTGGGGGGGGGGGGGGGTTGAACACCCCCATTCTAACTCGGCTCCTGGACCACGTAGTGATACGCGGAAGGCGGCGTTCGAAAGCGCGCCAAAAATAATGAGAAAATCACTTCAGTCACTTTTTGGTCAGGTCAAAGGTCAGGTCAAAGGTCAGGTCACCAGAGGTCATTGAAGTCAAAATTTCGCCGATTTTCAGGTCGAATGTCGACAATTTCCAAAATGCCAAAGCATAACTCGGGAAGCAATAGAGCGCCGCGGAAAAGCGCATTCGATAGCCCTATTAGCGCCATTTCTGAGTAATTCTCTCAGATTTGACCTAGCGTCAACGGTTTTGCCTGCAGGGGGCAAAAACTGCCAAAATAGCCTATTTTTTTTCGGAAACAGTTTTTCTGTAATAACTTTTGACCCAAGCTTTGCACTAGCTTACTTTTACCGGCATCGTGTTCCTCTCGTCAAGCGCATCGAATGAACCATAATTTGACCTTGGAAGGTCAACTTGAAAATTTGACCTCAGGTCAAGGTCATGACCTGACCGGAAAGGGTCATGTTGCATATCAGTCGATCCGTATCGTCGAGCTGAACACATCTAAGGCGTTTTCATCGCCCTATCATGCTTCTATCAAAAGTTATTCGCGAAAAACTGTTAGATACCATTCGTGACCTGAGATGACCTCAAGGGCATAAACAGGGGTCATGGATACCATTTTAATGCTCAGTGTGTCTAAGTTCCTTGTAATTCAGTGTTCGGTAGTGTTTATAATGGCTTTCGTCCAAAAGAGGCGCCTTTCAATTTTCTCCCATTGACTTATGATGGGGAGGTCGCAAAATTGACCTGACCTTAGGTCACCGATATCAAAATTCCGAGATATACATTTTATACATACTACTGATCTTAGGAATCGCTGAAAGTTTCAAAGCGATGGGTCACTCGGTGTAGCTGTGGCAGACATTGAAACTTTTTATGAGGTGAGGTCACTTCAAGTGATTTGGTGACCTGACCTTGAACGACCTTGGTCTGAAATTTTTACATGTGTAGAATTGATGTATGATAAGGTGTGCCAAAAACGGCGGCGATATTCGCGAAAAAACCACAGGGGGGAGGGGTGTTCAAACACCCCCCTTGTACATACACAATCACAAGGCACAAATATAGGTACACAGTACACACACGGCAATTAATGATTTTGGTTTTAGGGGCACCCGACTGCCACATCATTTGGCTCATATGACACGCAATGGGCAGACCAGTCACACGCCCTGGGGAAACCACCCACTGACTTTCGCAGCGTTCAAGAAAACAAAATCGCATCATAAATTGATGTAGAAAGCTCTTATAAAGGATGGAGTCCATCAAAAACCAAACATGGGATAAAGCACAACAAAACAAGCAACGACTGAAAAATTAAACGCTCTTTTAAGTCACAATTGCATGCACCTAAACCCAATAAAAAACACAAGCCGTAGATTTGTTTAGCTAACTGGAATGCATAATGTATGGCTCTTACCGTGGTACTTTTGAAGGATCACAGGATTCAGGTTCTGCGCTGGCTCCCACGTAGGCATCCTTTGGAAAAGGAAAGGATGTCAGAAGGCCAGCTTAACAAAAAAACAAAAAAAAACAATCAAGTAGAAGTGGATTATCTTTGGAAGCTAGATGGCTTCTTTCTCGCGGCGTCGCACCGTAAATGTTCCATGTCACCGGTATCTCGGGATCTTTAGCCCCATTCCCTGCGAGTGGGGAAAGATTCCGTCATCCTCAGGTTTTCAATGGAATCCTCCATGGCAAGACCCCTAGCACAAATGCAAAACACAACCTTCGGCCCGCGACACCCAAACAAGGCGTCGCCCTTAGGTAGTTGAATTATGTCGCGAGTGTGTGCGTGAAATAAAATAATGTGAGTGAATTATTTCAATTCTAAACCCATAAATTTCGACCAGTTAACATGCTAAAGAATGTCTTTTATTCACTACTGGTTAGGCAGAATGCAGTTTCTGTAGTTTTAAAAGGAACCTAATCAATAAAAATAACTGATTTAACGTAAAAGCATATCAATGTCCTTTTCACAATGACGTTTCCAACGGGTTCAGAGGCCTATTCGGTGATTCCCAAACCAAGGAATGAATGACCCTAGCCATCAGACCGATCAATGAATCGTTTTCTTTTTTAACCCTAGTGCACACAAAGTGTCGAGGCTACCCGCATCGACACAATATACTGCATATGTTGAAACAGGGGCCAAGAAAGACCATGCTATTACTGCGATAACCACCAGGACATTCCAGCAGGATGACGCAACCAAACGCCCACTTTGAACAACCATGGAAAGAACCAGAAGGCCTGGTCCCTTTATCTCAAGAGCCAGCGGTCCCACCGCATTCCCGGGAATAGATACAAGTACATGATACGATGAAGTCTGCACACCAACGGAATTCATGAGAAAATATGCAAAAACAAAATTGTTTGTCCAATCGGTCACTAAGATATTGAAGGTGTCCCACTTCTCCCGCGTCCCAGTTATCCCCACTCTCCAACGCTTACCTGAAACCTTGCCACTTGATGAGGTACATCATGTTGCCGTCTTTCCACTGGTGGGCTAATATTCTTTCCACAAAATAGAGATCCTGAAAAAATCGATTCCGTCAATTACCTTTTCTTCAATTTAGCTTAACTAATTGGTAAGTTCGCCCCCCCCCTCCACGTGTTCCTAATGCACTGTTAGCTTTAGTGTTCAGCCTGCAAAAAGAGGCTGATGATAGGTAATAGTGGCGCGTCGTCTTATCGATATCAGCTATATAAAAGAGAAGTTAAAAACTAATCTTTCAAAATCCGAAATTAAATCGTAATTGTTGATGAAACATTTTGCCTTATTTTGCTCAAGGCAACATTTGGCCATCAATCATAACTTGGCCGTTTTATCTGTAACTTGGCTCATTACTAATTGCTTAGATTATAACCGATTAAGAGCAAGTACGCAGGAGAAATTAAACATTACGTTCAATACAATTTTAGCGTCTCTTTAAATTAATACCACAAGAGATAGTCCCGACCAGACACACAAGTAGGTGCAAGTGAGGCGCCATTGCATATTGTGTAGGCGCTACCTGGCTGCTTCCGCGGGACTTATCCCTTTAATAATGCCCTCAGTAAAAGTTGTATCAGCAAACCAGGTTTGACCCACAGTAAACCTTCATGAAATTGTCTGCTAGCTAAGCATTAACAAAATGAGAAACAATTGTGGTGCTTACGAAATATGAATAATGTCTTTCGCATATGGATACTGAACGAACACTTACCTGAACAGTTTTCGCCACTTTCCTCCTTCGTCCAGAAGTAACAGCTGCTGGTCGCTTCTAAAAAAAAAAGAAATATTACCTCACTTCAATTGACACACCATGATTTAAAAAAAAAATAGAAGGGTTATCATGGTAACACGCAATTCATCATTCATAATTCGGGTAGAAAGGAATGATTAATTCATTTACATGCGCCCCCTTAACCTGCGCCCTGCTGGGGGGGGGGGGTGTTTGAACACCCCCCTTATGGTTTTTCGCAAATATCTCAAAAACGGCGCTCGTTTTTTGTACGCCTTATCACACATCAATTCTACACATGTTGTGAAAATTTCAGACCAAGGTCATTCAAGGTCAGGTCACCAGGTCACTTGAAGTGACCTCACCTCATAGTTTCAATGTCTGTCATAGCTACACCGAGTGACCGATCGCTTTGAAACTTTCAGAGATTGCTAAGAGCAATAGCATGTACAAAATGCATATTTCAGAATTTTGATATCGATGACCTAAGGTCAGGTCAATTTTGCGACCTCCCCATTATAAGTCAATGGGAGAAAATTGAAATGCGCCTCTTTTGGACGAAAGACATTATAAACACTCCCAAACACTGAATTACAAGTAATTTATACACACTGAACATGAAAATGGTGTCCATGACCCCTGTTTATGCCCTGAGGTCATCTTAGGTCACGAATGGCATCAACAGTTTTTCGCAAATTACTTTTGATAGAGGCATGCTAGAGCGATAAAAACGCCTTAGATGTGTTCAGCTCGACGATACGGATCAACTGATATGCAACATGACACTTTCCGGTCAGGTCATGACCTTGACCTGATGTCAAATTTTCAAGTTGACCTTTCAAGGTCAAGTTATAGTTCATTCGATGCGTCTTGACGAGAGGAACACGATGTCGGTAAAAGTAAGCTCGTACAAGGCTTGGGTAAAAAATCATTGCAGAAAAACTGTTTCCGAAAAAATCGGCTATTTTGCAGTTTTTGCCCCCTGCATGCAAAACCGTTGACGTTAGGTCAAATCTGAGAGAATTATTCAGAAAGGGCGTTAATAGGGCTATCGAATGCGCTTTTCCGCGGCGCTTTACCTCTATTGGTTCCCGAGTTATGCGTTGGCTTCATGGAAATTGTCGACATTCGACCTGGAAATCGGCGAAATTTTGCCTTCAATGACCTCTGGTGACCTGACCTTTGATTTGACCAAAAAATTGACCGTAGTGATTTCGTCATTATTTTTGGCGCTCTTTCGAACGCCGCCTTCCGCGTATCGCTACGTGGCCCAGGAGCCGAGTTAGAAGGGGAGGGGTGTTCAAACACCCCCCCCCCCCCAGCAGGGCGTGGAAATCCAGGACCCCCAGCCGGGCGCGGGTTAATGTAACTCACTCACTCACTCACTCACTCATTCACTCCCACTAATCCGCGCCGAGCCGGGAAGGGGCGTCTGGACCAGTCTGGACGGCCAACCCGTATTTTTTCTGAGCTGAGCGGAAAATTACCGTGCGTAGCGCCGCCAAACTTTGCCTACGTTTTCGGCCGTTCCTCTCAACAAAAGTTAGTTTTACTATCCTGTGTTAGTTAGTTTGTTAGTGTTGGTTACCCTGTGATGATCTACTCGCATCACCTTGAATTTAAAAATCAATTTTCTGTCCTTCACATACGTCTCGAAAGGGAAGGGAAATAATTAACAGCTCAAAGAACAATGGGTCTTTTATACGCGCAACGAAGGAGAATGATGGTTAACCCTACTTCCCCATTCCCACTTTAATTTAAGGACATATTTCTAACTTTTGAGGCAGTGAAACTGCCTCTCACGATTCACAGGCACGGCAGAAGTAACTCAATACAGAATGGTTCTTTCGAAATAAATATTACTTTATTTATTTGGATATGGAGATTGTTAAATGCAGACACATAAAACAGATTGGATGACCCCACATCTTACCTTGCGTACATTAGTACCAGACAGCATCTTGGACTATCAAAGTGGCCTGAACATCCAAGCTACCTGAAAAGAAAGCCTGCATGTAAGATAGCTAACAAGTCACCTGGAAAGAAAGCCTGTATGGTGAGATTTTTCTGTAAGCATTTATCTTTCTTTAGCCGCTTTTAGTAACTAAGGCAGAAAGAAGACAATCTGTATGGCCAACGGGCATGCAGCAGGTGACTCATAATTTTTGTTGCCACTGCAATTTTCCAACAACGAATTGAATTAAAAGGTCAAGAAAAATAGACTTTCAAACAAGGTATTAACGGTTCCTAGTACAATGCACTCTAGAGCTGGCCTTTACTCCTCACTTGAAAACCTTACATTGTTGACCTTCTCAACAACACACTTAGGTATATAGGTACCATTATATTTTATGAGGCAACTGGCATTATGCCTTCAATCGCTACATTTAAATGGCTGAGATGTGTGCAATTTGCAGTGTTATACACAAATGATGCTAAAAGGTCAGTTGTATGGTTGAGTACGGCATGTTGGGCAACTTAAAAAATAAAAAAAACTGGGCAAAGGACACCGCTGTATACAGTATACACCCTTAAACCATATTCCGGGCGGGCTCTGAAAGGTAAGATTCCGGGCAGGCAGGGCAGGCTTATCAGCCCCCCGTTATTTCTCGAAAACCACGCATCGACGCAGCAAACGGCGTTTGATAGGTCGGTCAAAGAGCTACAACTTTTAAATAAAAATGCGTCAGGTCAATATTGAGGTCACCAGAGGTCATAAAAATAAAATGTTATTGAAATAGTAACCTAAGTATAGTAGATAAAACTTTTGAATAAAGACATAAAATTGACACCATTGTGCTTCTCTTGTCGAGGCGATTCGAAACAAATACTTGATGACCTTCATTAAGGCCAATTTAAAACTTGACCTCTGGTGGGGGAGAGGTCATGACCCAATAGGGGCGGGGTTGATACGTCACGTTGTATAGCAAACGACGCGTGACTTGGCAAGGCAAGCAGTTTGGTGCCACTTACATGTCTTTAGCGCCAATTTATCATGGTTTATTGACAAGCAACTATTGATGACCTCGCACGAACTCAGATGACCTTTTCCTGTCTCTGTCAGTAAATGATACCTGGATCGTCATAGATGATTCAATATGTCAAAATCCTGAAAGACTTGAGTGGTTTTGACTCGTTTCCACAAAGCGGTGCGCATTTCAAATTTATCCATAGGCTTGTAATGTAAAGATAATGAATCTGACCTGACCTTACCTCAGGTCATAGATATACAAATTCTGAGATATACAAAATGGACATAACGGTAGGTCATTGGGGGACCCACCCATAAGTTAAGGTCATAAGGCCAAAGTGGGTCTTAATTTCATTAAAGGTGACCCATAAGATAACAAAATGCTAAAACTGAGCTGAAAACCATTTGGGATTGAGAGACTCTTCAAGCTTTGGCCTATTGACAATACACTAAGAGGTCATGACCATAAAATGTCTTTGAATGACCTAGTTAGGCGCGGGAACCGGGGGGGCTAGCGGGGGCTGAGCCCCTCCAACTTTTCGGCTGGGGGGCTCATTATGTATTTGAGCCCCCCCCCCTCCTCACAGCTGGAGGAATCAAAATCGGAAATCTACCAACATAATTTCATAGATTCATACAGAGGCACAGGAACCGGGGGAGGGGGCAGTGAGGGAAGCTTGCCCCCACAACTCTGGGGCCGTGGGAGCAGTGCCCCACAACTTTTCATGAGACCAGGAACTATTAGGGCAGCTTGTCCTCCCCAAATTAGGGGTAAAGTTAGAAGGGCTCAGCCCCCGCTAGCCCCCGGTTCCCGCGCCCGGCGCCACTGCCCAAAACCTACACTTATAAACATGGTGTTTTCCCCTAAACTGGATTCAGATTGGGATCCTGAACACAAGTACATACTTCAAACAGGTTAGTGCACAATGTAGGGCAGCCCTGCATTTTGTTGAATTGATCCGGAGCCAGAGTACCTACATCATTAATTGACCCCGAGGCCTGAGATCTTGTAAAGAAATAGCAAGTAGCGGCTAGCCACATTTCAAGGGTAGTCGTAAAGCAGGCGTAACACTTCTTTTAGCAACCAAGGAGAGGTGCTGTAGGTTAGGTTGTAGGTTGTAGGTTTTAGGTGGTAGGTTTTAGGTTTTAGGTTGTAGGTTTTAGGTTGTAGGTTTTAGGTTGTAGGTTTTAGGTTGTAGGTTGTACTGGTTAGGTCAGGTTTGGTTAGGTTTGGTTAGGTCTATTTTGGTTTGGTTTGATTAGAAAGCATCTCTGGGTATAGTGACCATCCGGCCCCGCTCCTTGGTTGCAAAAAGAAGTTGAAGTGTGACGCCTGCAAGTCCGGCCCAAACAATCGCATGGCAAATCGGTACTCTGCAATACCAGTATCCAACAAATAGATGTCTACAAATAATTTCCACTTACCTCACAGACTTCAAAAAGCTCCCAGCACAAAAAAAAACACAAATTAGTACCACCCAAAGCTTTATCTCTTCCAAATCCCAACACTGACACCGCCACGTGGTGAGCCGTGCCGCGCCGATAACACCGCAACAAAAAACAGTGTTGTTGCAACTACACAAAACTTCATCATACTCTAATTCACGGGTTTCTAAGATACATAATATAATTAATTTATTTTTACACTTTTTTAAAAATAAAACAAACGTCTATTTTGATCGCTTCACATTCCACAGACCACACTATAAATCATATCATGTTACGTTTTTGCTGCATGCCCGCGCTAGCCCGCGCTGATCAAGGCGTGCGTTTCCGAGCTTCAACACAGAGCCAGCCGATGGTGGCGCCGTCTGTGGCAGATATTGGAACTACGAACCATCAAATTTTTTAGTTTAGAGATAGATGGCGCCTAAGGTGGACAATTTTTGAGTCCACCGAAACAGACTTGTTCTTTCGGATACGTTTACGTCCAGCTAAAAGGTGTTCTGTGCGTTTATTTTTACGTGGACTTTTTGGGTCCACCAAAACAGAATGTCCACAGTAAATCAGAAAAAAATCTTGAAAAGTCCACCTAAACCAGAATTTGGAAAGCACCTCACATATCAAACACTGTACGATTGCTCACCGCACAGCGCGCCTCGCGAATGATCCTCAGCCACCAGGCAGCCCAGCTCCCGCGATCAACGGCACTCTTCCTCCAGGAAGCAGATCTTTGCTGCTGGTCTGGTGTACGTCTTTCCGCAGGAGGTCCGTAGCGCAGCTGACCGGACTCTTCCGTCCTTGCCCGGGAAGACCTGAACGATCCTGGCCAGAGGCCATGCTCCTCTGGGCAGATCGGACTCAGCCATGAGGACCAGGTCCCCATACTTGAAGGCTTCTTCTTTCCTGGCGCCACTTGCTCCGCTGTGTCAAAGTTGGTATGTATTCTCGAGTCCACCTTTTCCAAACGTGCAGTGGTCGATAAAACTTCCAACGTGCCAACGCTCGTTGGAGCAAGATATTAGCAATACTTGGAAGAGCTGGAGACAGTCCGCCCGTCTACATGGATGCTTCCTTACGCCTAAAATACAGCATTGACTTATGACTTTCTAATCGTCCGGTGCTGTTATCGGCTGCTCGGTACCGCGTGTATGTTCCCTCATTCACTCCTAGTCACCCTTCGGTCACCCCTCGCTGGGTCGGGCCAGTCGGCTATTTTTATCCTCTTTCCGGCTAGGCCACCCGCTAAGCTCCCGCCGTGCCGCGCCGTCTGCGAGGGACCTGAGTCCTGACCCTTCTGCCGGCAGAGGTTTCTCCAGGTGTCTCCAAGGAGCCATCGTAGCGCTAAGGGTGTGCTCCGCATACACATGCATTGATTTTCGCCCTTACTAGCAGGGCCGCTGGCACGCGTTGGCAGCGCCCCGCGGGCATTTTTTCGCTTAGGGTCATTTTGTGGTAAGGAGGATCAGAAAATCACCCTTCCAACTTTCTCCAGGCCTGGGTGTTTTATCGAGCGCGCCTGAAAACGCACAGTGGACCGGAATCACACTTCGATTGCGTTACTTCGTATAAGGTAATACGATCAAAAGTGCGCTCTTTTCTCAATCAATAAGGACAAGTGCGTTAAAACACACTTATAAAGTTTTAAGTTAAAAGCTTTAAAATGCTAAATTTCAACATTTCTACGCTGATGATAATCGTTAGTTGTTTCAGACTTTGGCATGAAAACGTAGGCATTCAGATCCACCGTGTGACCGGTCACCGTATGCAGTAGTGTGATGGTGTGAGTTGGGGAGTCAAGGCCGTGTGGGGAGAAGGTGAGGAGATGCCGGTGTGCCGACGCGGCAATTGGCAGTGATTAGACAGTTGTGCATGCATTGTTCATCTAGCATATCATTTGCTTGGGCAAATTTATAGGCATGGCGCCTGTTTATCCGTCTAATTCAAAGGAAAGGTGTGAGTACCAATACTGGTCGTACTTTTCATAGTCATAGTCCAGGTCCTGAAATGACTGGCACTTGAAATTTTCAGGATATGTCGCAAGAGGCTCATTCCCAGACGTTGTGCCAAATTTTGCGGCGCTACGCGACACCACCTTTTACAAAAAAAAAAAAACTTAGGGAGGCTGCATCCCCCCTCCCGCCAGGTGAGGGCTAAGTTGGAGACAGTGATGGGACTAAGATGTTCGTTGGAGCAACTCCAAGCATTTTATCGACCTCTGCAAACGTGTTCAGCCACAGCTTGCGACTGTTTCCACCTCCGACGGCTGCACATGTCGTTGTCTCTTGTCAGGACTGGTGCCAGGTGTGGGGAAGCACGACCAAGCAGGAAGTGGTTAGGAGTCAATGCTTCGGGATCAGATGGATCGGAGCTCACATAGGTAAGTGGGCGGCTGTTTATCATGTGTTCGACCTCCGCGAACACAGTCAGGAGAACTTCATCGGTCAGCAGCTGAGATCCGACGACTGCCTGCAGGCACATCTTGACCGACTTCACCATCCTTTCCCAAACACCACCCATGTGGCTGGCCGTTGGTGGATTGAACCTCCAGTCAATCTCCAAGGCGCTCAGGCGCTCAGGCATCTGCGCTAGCAGCACCTTCAGCTCTTCGCGTAGTTCACGGTTGCTGCCGATAAAGCTGGTACCGCGGTCCGAGAAGATAACTGCTGGCTGGGATCTGCGAGAGAAGAAGCGTCTGAGGGCCATGATGCAGCTGTCCACTTCCAGCGAATGTGTCACCTCCAGATGAACAGCACGGGTCGCCAAGCACGTTATCAGCAGTCCGTATCGCTTCTCAGTTCTTCGGAACCGCTTCACTCGCAGTGGTCCAAAGTAGTCCACACCCACGTTCTTGAACGGATGATCGGCTTCGAGTCTCTGAGCGGGAAGGTCAGCCATCCTTGGTGGCGCCGGAGCAGCTCTGCGTCGATGACAATAGAGGCAACTGCGGAGCTGCTTCTTCACCTCTGCGCGTCCTTGGGGAATCCAGAACTTCTGCCGTACTTCATTCAGCGTGTGTTCTGTCCCCGCATGACCATGACGGACATGCTCTTGCATGATGATGAGCCTGGCGAGCTCGCTTTTCCTCGGCAGGATGATCGGATGTCGGGACTCCTCGGGAATAGATGCTTTCCCGATGCGCCCTCCAACACGGACCAGGCCATTGCTGTCACAGATCGGTGTCAGCGAAAGCAGAGGACTGGAAGTCTGGATCGGCCGTCGCTGTTCCAGACATCGGAGTTCCTCCCCGTACGTCGTGAGCTGCTCTTGTCTGATGATCCAGACTTCGGCCTCCACCATCTCAGAGCGTGATAGTGGACCTGATAATGGAGGTTGTTGGCCGGGCAAGAACGCCTTCAGGTTGTGCACAAAACGCTTGATCCAGCCGACAACTCGCTTGTACTTGATCCACGATGAATACTTCGCTGGGTCCGGTTCTTCTGGTCGCGTTGATGCGGCTATGACATTCACTGACGTCGCCTGTTTTTGTTCTTCTTTGTTGTCTGCCAGTTCTGGATGCTTTTCCAGTTTCCTTTCTGTTGATGTTAGCCGGTAGTACGCCTGTCTTGAGTTGTCGGGGAACGTCGGATTTTCCTCACTCCACAGCAAGCAGGTCTCGTATCTCTCACCGACCTTTTTGGTCTCTTGATCCAGAAGAGCCAATGCACGGAGATCTTCTCGAGATCTTGCGTCCTTGACGCTGATGTTCGTGCCAAAGGCTTCAGTGGTCCACCACTCCTGTACCATCTTACTCAGGTTCTCTTCATCCGTTGACTGTTTGCGTACAAACATGACGTGTCGCGTACTACAGGGTACCAGTGCCGACACAGATCCTGTCAGGGTCCAACCGAAATCTGTCCTCACTGCGACCGGTTGGCCGGTACCTCCCACTCTGATCTCCCGTTGCAGGACAGCTTCCAGTATGTTGGCCCCGAGCAGCAGCTCGACACGTGCACCACTGTACTGAGGAAAGTCGAGACCCTGCAGATGCTTCCAGCTGGAGGTCTGTCGTCGGCTGATGCTGGGTGGAGTAACATTCAATCCTGGCACAGTCCAAACTTCCGGGATTACGATGTGGCCCTCTTTGGCATCGGCAGAAATAGGGCTGACTGTCAACGGAACACGGATGGATGACTGTCTCTGTCCGCTTCCTTCGACGTTCTGAAGTCTGAGCTCTTCACGCTCCCCCTTCACACCGATTTCTTGCAGCACCTTCTCACAGCAGAGTGACGTTTGCGCCCCCGGATCCAGAAGAGCGACAACATCCTTGTCACCGTTCGGGCCGTGGACTCTGACAGGAACCAGTTGTAGAAGCGTGTCTGTGGCTTCCGTCATGGCTGCACCAACGATCGGATCTTCTCTGTTCAGGCGATTCTCTGTTCTGCCGCTGCTCTCCCCGCCCCCTGAATCACCTCTGGGCGTATGTAGAAGCTTGTGATGTGTCGCCCTGCATCCATCTGTGCCACAGCGCTTGGCAGATCTACACGATCTGACGAAGTGCCCCTTCCTGAGACAGGCCCAGCACAGTCGCTCCCGTCTCACAGTCACGAGCTTTTCCTCCAGCGCCTGGGCTTGAAAATCAGGACAGTTTTCCAGTTTGTGCTCCCCTTCGCAGACGACGCAAGGCCTGAGCCTATGGCTTTCCTCACGCGGTGAGGATGCGGAAGTGGCCAATGTCGTCCGCCTCGTCATGGTCTCTTTCGGAGTCACCACAGTCTTCCTCTTTTCGGGGTCACGGCTCGGGCGAGTGGTGTAGCTCAACACGTTCACCTGGATCTTCAGCCACTCGCTAAACATCTCCAGATTGGGCTGGTTTGGTCGCATCCTGTAGACTTCTTGGCCCCACTGATAAGTCAGCTCGTCAGGGAGCTTGGCAATCACTCTGCGGAGGGTGTCGCTTGCCCCCAGATCATGATAGTAGCCCAGGGCTCGCAGAGTCATAACCGTGTTGCTGATGGCGGAGCTGAACCTCTCCATTGACGCCAAGCTATTCACACTTGGTGCTGGGGTAGAAAACATCTGATTGAGACTTGCCTGGCTGATTTCGTCTTTCCGACCGAAACGTTCATATAGCGTCTTCAGTGCTTGCTCGTACAGCGATCCATCAAACAAAAGCCCTTCAATGGCTTGGTGGGCAGGGCCCTCAACTGCTTGCTGCAGATGAGTCATCCGCTCTGCATTCGTCAGCGATGTCTGATTGTGGACCAGCACTTTAAAGAGGCTGATCCATCGAGGCCAGTCAGCGGGATCCCCTCGATAGGTGTGGAGGCTGAGGCTCGGTACACTCTTGGAGAACGCTGTTGACTGACTCGAGCGTGCTTGCTCTTGAGAAACATCTGGAATCATCCAGGTACTGGGATCTAGGGTTGTGGTTGCACTTCCAGCTGAGGCCCCAAGTGGTGCCCCAGTCGCAGCTTGATCGGCTGTCGTCGGCTGCACGGCGTCGTTCACAGCGCAGTCTTCGTTTGCCAAATGGTGTGTGGCAGCGGTGTGACCTTCCTGCCGCTCGTCCCTCTGTTGATCACGCTGACAGTGCATGCCGCAGTTACCCATGGATGTCGCAGTGCCCTCACAGACACCTTCACGTGTTGGCTTTGCTTCTTCTCCCATCCCAGCGACAGCTTCGTCAAAGTCATGACGACGATCCCAATTCAGGTCATCTTCAGCAGCGCGATAGAGACGGACCTTTCTTGCTGCTCGATTTCGAGTCTCTTCAGCTATCTTCAGCTGAAGTGCACTGTCGCGCTCTTGAAGCTCCCACTCTTCTCGTTGTCGGAGATTCTCCATTTCGAGCTGAGCTTCACGTTGGCGTTTCTCCGCCCTTTGCCTCTCCATCATGTTACGGCGACTTTCTTCTACCTGGGCCCTGACGTCTTGTAGCTTGCGATCCGCATCCTCCAATTCTACGGCGACCACTCTTGATCGGACTGAAGCGGCCGTCCCTGCTGACGTATGTGACTTGGCGTGACTCGGCCCACGGCGGGAAGTGGTAGCTGATGAACGAACTTCGTCCAGCTCTTGGAGATATTGTTGAATCTTGCCCTGGATGGCTAGCTCTTCTTCTTCGAAATGATCGGCATATGCTTGAGCTTCTTCAATCTCTTCGTCTCCCAGCTTGCTTTCATATGTCTGATGAGTCTTTCGCAAATCGGCAAATGCTTCTTCTAGTCTTGCGCTGACCTGATGGATGCGGTCACGATTAGCATGTCTTGTTATCTCTACTTCTACTGCTTTGCTGGCCCTTGTCGTAGCAGCCCTCTTGCATCCACGCAGTCGGCGCAGGTCAGCAAGCTCCTGATCCTTGGCGGCACGCTGAGCTTCAGCCATTGTAGGATCGACTGCTTGAGTTTCACAACTGTATTCTGCATCCATTCAGCAGTTGCGATGGGATCTCCGGTTGAGATCCGGCCCGTGGAGGACCAGAAAATGTCGCCACGCCGTCCTCTGGTCTGTAGTTGCGTACAGCGACACTTGATTTGACTGACTGGCTGTGGTGCAGGGTGAGGAGAAAGTGGATTTTGGTAGAGGATGGGAGGGAATGCGGTAGCCGCCGAGTGACCACAGCCCCTCGATGGCGAGGCTGCTGTGGTCAGACGGATCTGAGATGCTCCGGGATCTCGATGGCGAGATTGACCGAAACCGACTGGCCGCCCCAGGAACGAGGAGGCCACGAGTGTTGTATCCCGATGGCAAGACACTTCACTCGCGGTCAGCTTCGGTGACTCGATGGCGAGACACCGCAGCCGCCTCCCTCCGCACCCTCAATGAGAAAAAGAGAGAGAAAGTAGTGGGCCCCAGGACAAAAAGACAGGTATCAGGAGCAGCCACGATTAGCACTGCTCGCACCGTCTTCCGCCACTTATGTCACCGCCCACCACACAAAGATGCACTTAGTAGGACGCTGTATTTGTTCTTACCGTCCTCACCGCACGAGTCACAGACAGAGAGTGGGTCGGCGCAGCGAGCACCGGCCCCAGGTCACCTCGTTCCTCCCTCGCGGCACACGCCGGCGGCGGCCAATCACGACAGCGGGCCCTCACGTGACCCGAGCCGGGCCTCGCCTCGAGCGGGACCACCGGACGCACGTGGCCACCACATGGCTCGGCCGTAACCGGGCGGAGAGCGGCCGTCGGCCACTACACCATATTTGCGACATAAACGACCCTTTCCAAACATGTGAGGAGACGGCAAATTAAAAGGCCAAGTCTGTTGTGTGTATGCTCGAGGTCTGCAAGACTCGACTCCGATGTTGCACGGTCCCACAAGCAAATGTGCTTTGTCACGCCCTGTCGCTCCGTCCCCAGTTAGAGCCCCCTCTCTCCTTCCAGCTCTTAGATCCATGCAGTGGAGGCCAGTGGAGTCAGTCGAGCTCAGAGTGACCAGACCACCGGGTCCCGGTCCCAGTGCCCAGAACGGTTCCGGTCCCAGTGCCCAGAACGGCCCCCGCGGACGGACCGTGAGCCCAGCCGTCGCCGTCGCCCGCTATTGGCGCCGGGGGCGAGCCGAGACGGCCGCTCGGACGGACCAAGGGCCGGTCGACGGGGCTCTGTATAATGTCAGAGGGCCGCCGGAACAAAGGCTGTGCTGGACGGACGGAGCGTGCGCGGCATTGCCGCCATGTCGGTGGGGTGCGCGGACGACAGTCGCCCTGCGGGGGCGGGTGGCGTAATGAGGCCCACGACAGGCCAGCCCGGGACAAATGACTCATTACGGGAGGCTGCAGAGTTAATCAGTGGCCATGGGTGAGACGAACAGGAGCGATCGAGAGACTTACTAGCCACTAGGGTCGAAAGTGGTATGTTTTTAAATACTAGAGACGTTGGAGGAGAATGCTTCCAAACGCTAACTGAGAGTGCAGGGAAGAGAGCAGTAACATTTGATTGATGCTCATGCTGTAATGTGACTCAGTTTGCTGACCATTCTGACTTTCCTTGTTTGCCCTCAGATTGACCTGCGTCACATCAACCAGTCAGCCGAGTCAAACCACGTTCAGCTGGGGATCGACCTGAAGGAGTACTACCCCAGTGTCGAGTGGGACATTCTCGAGGTGCCCGCCACCAGAAACGAGAAGTTCTACCCGTGCTGCACCGACCCATTTCCAGGCATGTTGCGCTGTTTTGATACATGAGCTCCTTAAGTCTATGTGGAGAAGTGCTGCTGTGTCTAGCGCAGAGCCAAAATGCTGAGGTTTGCGCTTTAGTGCAAATGTTGATATGCACATCAGGCTTACTATAGCGCACATTTTATAGGTATGTAGTTCCAGCACGAGCCATGGACATTAGGGATGGGACGGCCGGTTGATGGCGTCTCGGGTGATAGCCCTGATGACGTCCGGGCTATTTTGTCGCCACAATCCCGCTGGGTCATTATCCCGCGACCGTCACGCTGTGGGCGTGGCCGCCGGCAGGGGGCGTGGCGACCAGCCGTCACCTCCTGAATGCTGCCGTCCCCGGAAAGAAACGCGCCTCATCCATCAGCGCTCTCTCATTTCCGACAACACACCAGCTGGCTCCATCGTCAGCCATTACTTGCTGGAAAACAATACTTGAGCTATCGCGCCCGGCAGAGCATTCTGATTCTCCGGTAGCCCAGTCATGTCTGGGAATAGTGACTTAGGAAATATGCTGCGCAGCAAAGCTCAGCCAACTAGCAGACAAATGTGCAGATTGCACCTTTGATCTTACAAATGCGAT
Organism: Amphibalanus amphitrite; assembly: GCF_019059575.1. NCBI lineage: Eukaryota > Metazoa > Arthropoda > Thecostraca > Balanomorpha > Balanidae > Amphibalanus > Amphibalanus amphitrite. The sequence continues at coordinate 19,145 of NW_024883553.1, forward strand.
CCGAGGCATTCTCGCTATTTCACCTGGCTTTATTGATCGCTCGTATCCAATGTTGCCCGCGCGCGTCAGACTTGGATGCCAGGCGTTAATGTCAGACATTGGACGCATCTGGTGACGCCGCTTGTGTTCAGGTGTCCCAACACAGGTGTGTTCTGAGTGACAGCCAGGGTAGCGGACATTAGGGGAGATCCGTGTAAGACGCCCAGGGTCGGTAAGAGGCCCCATCGCTTTTTTTACCAAACCAATAATGTTATTTATTTTTTAATGTTCTTGTAAAGCAGAAGCCCTCTTGAAACAACAACTCACGAAACCTGAGGTATCAGGTGCGTCGCAGCGACTTTTGGTAAGCCTGTTTCTGTTTTTGCCCCTTTACTTGCTAGATATATGCATCTTTATCACCCTTATATATCTGAAAAAACAATGGCTATCAAATGCAATCTTATCTCATCGAAATTGTCACATGTTAGCTTCAGAATAGACCATGTTCTGGTGCGCTGCAAATGTCTCATAAACCATAAATATTGTGACGTTAAAACACTGCATTTTTTTAAGAGGCCCTCCCTTCGAGGATGATAAAACGCCCCCCGATAAAAAACGCCCCCGATGCTAAAACGCCTGCACCTGCGGCAGGCGTGGCATTCTTTTTTCAAGGTGTTTGTTTTTGTTTCTTTTTTTCTGTTTCCTTTCTTAGAGGTAATAGGTACAATTTTCGTTGGTCATCAGCGTTTGGTTGTGCTAGTTTTCGCATTGTTCGAGCGCTTTGGAAGTGTTATTGGTTTCGATAACACCGTATTTGCTTAGTTTTTCGAAATAAAAGGCCTTGCAACTGTGTTCGCAAAGCGTCTTTTACAAGTCGACTTGACTTGTAAAACGCCCGAGGGGGGGGGGGCGTCTTACCATACCCATAGTGTAAGAGGCCCTTTTGCAACTTTTTCCAAAATGTTAAAGTTTACGGTTTGTGTACCCCCTAGATTCATTTTGAATGCAAATATGTATGGGAAAATGATGCATGCTCACAGCGCATGCACATGTTAGCTCTTAAATATTATCAGTTGTCTAAGAATAGCAACTGAGCTTAAGGGGGGGCCTCCTGCACCACTCTCCCCTATCACAGATGTCGTGTGAGCCAAAATGGAGCTCACGGACCTGTCTCTCTAGTCTCTGAAGCGTTAGAGAACACAGGCATCATTATGATAGATGGCCTACTTTCAGGGAAAAGTGTCAGAATTTCACTGAGAACATAGACGCAATTAGCATCAGTCATTCACACGCAGTTTCTCCGTTATGTTGCAGATATCTACTTCAACATGACACTGCGAAGGAAGACGCTGTTTTACACGGTGAACCTCATCATTCCGTGCGTGGGCCTGTCCTACCTCTCCGTCCTGGTGTTCTACCTGCCGGCCGACTCTGGGGAGAAGGTGGCCCTCTGTATCACCATCCTCCTCTCCCAGACCATGTTCTTCCTGCTCATCTCCGAGATCATGCCGTCCACATCCCTAGCCGTACCACTGCTCGGCAAATACCTCCTCTTCACGATGATACTGGTCAGCATCTCTGTCATCTCCACCATCGTCATCCTGAACATCCACTACCGGAAGCCGTCCACGCACCGGATGGCTCCCTGGGTGCGGCGCTTCTTCATCCACCGGTTGCCTCCGCTGGTGATGATGAAGGTGCCGGACTCGTCGCCGCCAAACTCGGCGTTCGACGAGAAGCCGGCCGGCACCAGTAGGAGCGGCTTCTCCAGCGCCTCCTCCGGCATGGACGAGGGAGCGCGACTGCGGGCGCTCAACTCGTTCGACGACGACAGGCGGTATCCGTACGAGATTGAGCGGGCGATACAGAACGTCAAGTTTGTACACCATTGCTGGAAGATCCAGGATCAGTATGATGAGGTGAGTGAGAGACACAAGGGTGATGGCGATGCTTCGGATTCTATCTGTTTTATACGCTTTTCTCAGGAAAAGACGTGTATTTGGATGTTTTATCAAAATTTTCATGCAAAAAACTTCGTTGTATCAATATTTTTTACTCCTTTTTTGACAATGTTAGTTGTGACCACTACAGTTCGGAAAAACGCGCACCATTCAATATTGCAATCGCTGCTCCGACCGAGCAGCGAACCGTACCAAGTTCTGTCCGCCATAGCGACACCAAGCTTCTGTCCCTCCAGCAGATGCTTCATGTTCTCCATCAAGGAAAATCTTGCTGACATGAGGGCTGAGTCGTCCACTGGGCTGTGTTCTGTGGCGTGGCAGAATGCCACATTTCCTTGAAATGAATGGCTCATAGAGGCTGCCATGAAACTGCGCTATTTCACAGAAGAGCGATCGACCCTGCCGCCGCACCAACAGTAACTTTTACTAGACGTTCGGACCACCATTAACCAAAACTTCACTATTACGGTGCACATCGAGTATGAAACACAGAACAGTGATCCAGATAACGTCTGGCACTAAAATCTTGGTACGATTGGCTTATCCCAAATATTAGGATGAATGCCCGAAGAACAATATTCACAAAGCTGGTCGCTGGACTTCATATAGGTACTTCATATAGGTTATTAATGACGTTGTAAGTCCACCAGATAGCAATAAAGGATGTGTGCGGCTCTGAAAGCAAACTTTACAGTCACATTATCTTTTCAAATCAAATCCAATATTTCCTCAATCTTTTTACACTTTGCCCCAAGCAGTGTCCTTTTTCTCGATACCGGCGAGGGATTCGGTTGTCTATTTTTCTCGTCGATCCCAGTCGGTTGTTTACCACCAGAACTGCACGGCCGGACGCCATTGCCACATACCATTTATCTACCCTCTCTCCCCTTCCCTCTCTTTCCCTCTCCTCCTCCCTCTTCCTTCCGCGAACCGTCATTACCAACGATCAATGGCCACGCTCAATGACCGTCAGTGCCCGGATAGGGGCGTTCAATTTGTCGGCCGTGACGGTTGCCGAATGACTCTCCGCCAATCGAAATCGAGCGGTCCTCCCGTGAGACGCCGCCCGGGATATTGACCGGAAAAGGGCGAGTTTTCTAGCCGCCCCGCGCAACAGAGCGAGCTGAGGGGTGGGGGTGGGTGGTAGGAGACCCATGGTGCAGTGGTGCAGTCACCTTCGGGCGAAAGCTGGTGCTGCGAAAGCCGAAAGCCGGAGAGCTTCGGCTTATAAGCTCTCGGAAGATGTGGTAGCCCGATACCCCGATATGATTTTTTATTCTTATATGATTGAGGTGCTATTAAGCATTGTGTCTCTTCCTTTAGTACATCTATTGATAAACCGTTTACTTTTTTCAAAGCCACATGTGAGAGATAGAAACGTCCTTGCCGTGCCTGTTAGGGCCACTTAACATTTTCCCTGAATCAGCAATAAATCAGCCACCCTGTCCGAACTTTGGTCGTTATTCGCGTTCAACTGTTCACAATCGGTCAAGGCACCACCACCGTCGCCAATGTCTGCACCGTGCCAACTACCTGAGTAACTTCCGCCATCTCACATAAACTACGGTCAGAAGAACTATCAGCACCGAAATCACCCGTTACCACGAGCACCACTGGCACAACCACCACCAGAGGGAGAACCCAGGCACCCAGCATCACCACCACCACGACCACCAGCACCACCAGCACCAGCACCATCGTCATCCAGCGCCGTCGCTCCGTCACCACCGCTGCTCCTGCGTGGGGCGTGCAACAGCCGCCTATCGATCCCCCGGCCGCCCACCCAGCCGCCCTCCCTCCCGACCAGTCGTCCGTCCGAGCGCAATACCGACGGCCGCTCCGAGAGACGAGATCTGCTCCCGATCGCGACTTATCAGGCGAATGTAGTGTTTGAGTTTTGGACCCTTCATGACTCACGACGTCGACTCTGATTCAACACCGACTCCGACTCCTAATCAGCACTAAATTCGAATGTATACATAAGTTTTTGCCCTGGCCCCGAAGTTTTATTTTTACCTGAACCCATCTCCTAGAAGCGCTCATCACCCAACTCTAACTCCAAAATTTTACCTATGTAGCCTCCTTCCAACCATCCACGCAACACCGACTCTGCTTTTAACCCTAATCCACTAAACTAAACTAAACTTTTCCAGCTTTGATTCTGAATTCCACCTAATTCAGCTTCACTTCTGCTCTAAGTTTGAGCTCAAATTTTCGTCCCACTCCAACCTCCTCGCCACCGCCTTCGTCCAACTCAAAGTAGCACTCTGACCCTTCCCCTTTCCATGTAACAGGAGGACCAGGACTGGGCGTTCATAGCCACCGTGCTGGACCGGGTGCTGCTGCTGCTCTTCAGCGTCGTCTCGCTGCTCGGAACGTTCGTCATCTTGTGCGAGTCGCCGTTCCTCTATGACACTACGCCGGCCATCGACATTCAGCTCTCGGAGGTCGCGCACCAGATGGACATTTTCGGCGATACGTGAGCGCGTCTGGCGCCTGGGGGTGGGACTGGGGGGGGGGGGGATGCGTGTCGCCGGCCGCAGCACAGCGGGGTGCTGTGCGTCGACTGCCATGGTGCCGGTCAGCGTGCTGTTTTCGTCGCAGCCGGATCGTCGTGCGGACGATGGGCTTTGAACCTCGCCGATATTGGACGTTATGCCGTTGTTGGTGGTGGGGTGGGGTGGGGTGAGCGGGGGCGGGGGCGGCACAGTGATACGGAGCAGATGTATTATATAACGCAGACACCGCCCACAGAGAACTGAGGGGAGATGAGCGCTGCCGCTCGCTCCTTATTCGCCGCAAATGCCCACGCCGGGGCTCGTTATGTGTGTCTCTTATGTGCGCTTGAAGCGGCGTCCATGTGGCCAACGCCCTGTCCTCGGTCTCCCTCTGTTCTGTTTGCGGCGTTCTCCTGCCGTGTCGGCGCGGCGGATCCATGCGGTGGCGTGCCGCGGCACGACCGTGCGACAGCGCTGGGAACGCTCCCAGATAGGACAGGTGATTATTCAATACGCCACCGTCGTCCCCCAGGACACTGCCGCGCCGACAAAAAGGCACCGGAGAGGCAGCAGAGAGGCTCTCAGAGGCGGCTGGGGTCCGAAAAACAGTCCAGATATGCCGCCGGGACCGACGTAGTGTCTCTGAAAAACAGCGATGGCGCGCGGCAATGTAAAGAAGCCGACGACTTGTTGACTGTCTGAAATGAAATCTTTCGGTTCGGCGAGTTTTCAAGAAATTCTATTGCAGTACCAAATAAGCTAGCCGAATGTTTCAAGACTTTTCCTTAAGACAAAAGATGATTTGGCAAAGAAGTCAGGAGTCAGCAGGCTAACAAATGCAGAAGTATGCCAAATAATTCTAAAGACTAGAGAGAGAGATAAAGAGAGAGAGAGAGAGAGAGAGAGAGAGAGAGAGAGAGAGAGAGAGAGAGAGAGAGAGAGAGAGAGAGAGAGAGAGAGAGAGAGAGAGAGAGAGAGAGAGAGAGAGAGAGAGAGTCATGGACGCTATCTAACACTGGATTTAGAATGGAGTCGCAGATTAGGCCGGACCCGACTGCTCGGTTACGGTCCACCACTGTTCAGCATTTATGGATCAGTGACCGCCATCGAATGGAAATAGCCTTTCACTGGATTACGATGTTGCCATTTCGATTAAACTGGCGGCGCTATCTTCCATGACCTAAGCTTTTGGTACGTGCCAGCAAGCCTAAAGACTTGGTCAGAAATTGTGAAATTCCTAACAGAACAACGGAAATCCAAGGCATACTGAATGTTTGATTAAGGTGCTGGCTAGTAATTTTCTACTAAAAACTTCATTCGGTGAGCGCTTATTAAATACATTCATTTGCGTGTAAAACAAACTAAAGCGTTCTCCATTCGTCGAAGTTGTCAACTGCATCCGCTGCTAATATCCCAAAGGGCATCCTATGTCGGTCCCTGAGTCGGTCTTTGAGAGCAGCTCGGCTCAGGGACAGTTGTCGAACGTCGACCGGCAGGCCCCTGCGAGCGCGTGCTGTCGACCGGCCGTCGCTCGCTGCCGTCACTCTCGATCGGCCGCCAAGTTGGACACAAGTTGGCCGGGCCGAACAGTTGTCCGCTGACTAACTTAATGGCTGCAGAGCGAGCAGGAACCGGCGCGGCGCTCAGCCTGACACAGACGGAGCGGTTCTGTAGTGTTCAGCTGCTACCGGATCGCGCGAAATGGACCGGGAACTGGACACTCCCGCGAATACGAACAATTTGTGTAACGAATTTCCTGAGGCTTATCTTTGGAAGGAAACTCCTTTGACCTTTGTATTACAAACAAGTAAAATGCAGCTAAATCGTGTTTGCGCTACGTTTTGCAGTGGTCCAACTTTCAAGCTGAGTCTCAGCTAAAGCAGGTACTTGATTAAGCCTAAAATGCAATATTTTATCCAGCTTCGTACTCAAATATTCCTCTTTTGCTCAAAGCAAGGTTGCATATATTTGCTTCAAGTAACATGTATCGAGATAGACAAATGATATATTTTTTTCCATATAACGCCGACCTTTCATACATGTCACTCCCGGTGACAAATCTATCATTTTTTTTTCATATAACGCCGACTTTTCATACATGTCACTCCCGTTGCGGACCCGGCTGGCTGGCGGTCATGGCAGCCTATCAGCCGTGCGGTCGTTGGGCCGTTCAGTTGTCGCCACCAGGCGGCTGTCGAACCTGGGAGCTCATAAGCTGTCGGAGCTCTGCCGGAAGTGTCGGCTGGTCGAGACACCTGTCGAGCTCGGCGCGGCGGCGCTCCTCTCTGCCGTCTCTCGCCGCGCCGTCACCGCGGCTCCAATAGGGTGTCTGGAGTCGGCACCGGTCGGACGGCAGCGGCTCCGCGAGCGGCATGACTGATTGGGAGCTCTAAAAGCCTTGCGTCGCGAGCTGCCACCTTCAAAGGAGTCGATTCAATGCCAGAATACAGCCGGAGCTGCAAATCTGTCGAACTCGGATGGCTATCTGAAATTGCCATTACAAATCTAGTCAGCCTGCTGTGGATCTCCAGGGATGGAGAGCGCCATTTGTTGCGTCACCTTCCAATCTAAATGGCAATATAGCACGCAATTCAAACGATACACACATGACTGAGTCCATTAAAGTCTACTGACTTCCTGTCAATAAATAATAATCAATGCTCTATTTCACACTCGGTGGGTTCGCTGCTCCAGTTTAGCGCCCGCCCAGGTTGGTTAGCCATCTGCTCAGTATTACATATTGAAAGGCAATAATTACGGAGCGAGCGAAGCGAGCGGAGTCTTTCCTTAGATTAACGGAAATTTCTGAGTATGAGCGGCCGGCCGGCCGGCCGGCCGTGGTCACGCTTTTGCGAGGCTTATATCTCAGCAACCACTTGACCGATTTACACGCGGTAATTTTTGTCGGGTAGCTTCATTCCTTCTACCAAGTATTGGACTATTCCCGATGCATGTGGGTGACCCCTTATGCACGTGCCACGTGCAAAACGAAGAGGTGTCAGTTTTGTAATTGTTGCAATATCTCGGTAACTACTTGGCCGATTGCGCTGAAAGTTGGCATGTAGGTAGGCACCCACTAGGCACTGCATATCCATGTGCCAGAGTTGGGGTGCTGCTGCACGTGCGCACGTGCAGGGGTCGTTTCCAGATCTTGAGAACGGCTGGACCGATGGCGCTCAAATTTGGTACACGGTTTGGGACCAGTTAGTAGGGTGCCGTGCACAAGTCAGTTGGGACCCATTTTGCACGTGCGCACGTGCAGGGTGCCGCCCCCAGATCTCGAGAACGGCTGGGCCGATTGTGCTCAAATTTGGCACATCGCTAGAAACCGGTCAGTAGGGTGCCGTGCACAAGTCAGTTGGAGGTACCCCCTCGAAATTTCGCACGTGCAAGACTCACCCCCTCGCTCGCTCCGTTAGTCGCCCCAAAAGGCGCTATACTGGTTAGGCAGGTCGGCGCCACAATCGACTTCTGTCTGAAGCTGACTGCGTGTCCCGTCGCGGCGGCCGGCACATCGCTCATGACAAGTGTTCTCCACCTCGCGTGCGGGCAGGGAGGGGAGGGAAACAGAGGTCATTGACTGTTGTCCTCTGCCGTAGCGGGGACGGTTGACGGTGGTCGGTCAGATATGTGGCACGTGCTATGCATAACATATGTGGAATGAAGCAATGACTATGGTAGTTAAATATGAAAATGTATATGTTAAAAAAATGTAACGAATTCAAATGAGAATAGCCGATTTGATATTTTATGCTGAATGAAGTAATGCGCTAGGAATTTTACTATTCAGAGTCCCGACATGGATTTGATGTTGATGTAAGTAGCCAGCTTTCTTCGATAGAAAACGGCGGTGAATATTGACGCACGCTTCTGGCGATGTTCGACCAGGTGCCGTGCTGGCCACTACCTCAGCGTTGAGGTTGTTTCTACCGGTTTCTTACTTCGCCAAGCTGTTCATGAATCCTATGGGTGTTCTGTCGTTGACTTTGTGTGTTAATAAACTCGGATGTTGCTGTGTGAACGCTTCAGCATGGTGAATGGTTTGGCGTTGGATAATGGATGGTCGTAGCGATGCACCGCGCTCCCGTAAAACATTGGTCTATAGAGCCGGTAAAAGGCGCCATCAATTAAACTGGTTTCTGATACATGCGCTTATAGAAGAAGAATTCATGCATGAATGCTGTTGGTGATACATTGCGCCAACAGGCAACGGAAATTGTTTCTGGATACAGTTAGGCCGCTTTTCTTCACCAGGCGCTTCAGTAAAAATCGCACGACATTTTCACAGAATCTCTAGCATGGCTGCTCTTTATATAGATGGTCGCAATAAGCCGAACTCAAACGGCCAGCCAGCGACCGCTCAGGTTTACCACCGAGATTGTTTCACAAAGGCCGGCGGTCAGATTCGTTTAGGACCATCCAATATCGAAGGGTCCATGAAGGGCCCTGTGGCAAATCACGGTAAATCGCCGATAGGCGTCGAGTCGGTCCATTTTCTTCTCGGAGACCCCGATCGTTGTTCCGCTGGCACAGGCAGATATGGGTGCTCGCGCGCCAGGCACCGCCCATGGTGGACATTTGTCGCCACCATCGCGATTTGGGAGGCACTGCTGGCGAGATAAATTATGAGCGCATATTATTGACTGCGGAAAGCTGGTTGGCTGAAAGAGTTTAACGGATAACATATCGCCGCCTTTAAACGCAAATCACCACCAATGGATAACTTGTGCGCCTCATAAATTTGCAAAGCTCACAGGCAGCGCGTATTCGTGTTTTATATTTTAATGTCCATTATGGGCAGCTTCTAATTATCGTTCGGTTGAAGCTCGAGTCGAATTCATTGGACTTTAAGGCCACATGGCTTTAAAAAACAAACCATCTGGCAATGGTAGCAAATGCAATGATGCACAAAAATACCAACATTTTTGTGGTGCTTAGAATTTTCAAATATAGTTATTCCGTAAGTATTCCAACTCCGGGAAGCAAGGCGTAATATAGTTATTATTTATTACCGTGCATCGGCCCGTTACTGGGTGGACTGATTGTGGTGACCTCAGCACTTGCCGTTTATTATTCCGGTCACATCCTCTCCGTACCCAGAGATGTGGCCAGGTCAACGTCCGTCAATACGTGGTAACGTGATCAGACTGAGTGAGCGCAGCGATACTCGATACCCTGCGTACGAAAAGGTAGGGAAAAAATGTTATAATTTGGTATGGAGACGATAATGCATTGCATATCGGTTTCTCCGATTACCTACTACACTAAACACACCTTGCCTACTTTCTGTTGATAATTGAAATATTCTAAATTATTTTTAAAGCTATATGTAAGATTTATATCATCACCCCTCTCAGACCTATTGGTTTTCTACATACGCTGCGGCCGAGAGGGGAGGGGGGGGGGGGGGGGGGAGGGTACGATCTCCTCTTGCCGGTTCGCCTCTAATGGAGCTAAAGCGTCGCGGAAAAAAAACGAACATGTGCGCCGTTACGAGACGCAGCGATCGGTACCCGATTTGAAGGTCTCAAGCCAACCGGCGACCTCTGAGGTCAGGTCAAGTGGCCGAAGGTACAGGCTCGGTTTTTGTCGAATAACTTCGCAAAAATGATCGCAGAGACGCGATTTGACAGCATCGTGTTTGCCTTGCTCAGGCGAATCGAATGGTATACTTTTTGTTTGGGTGAAATCAACTTTAGGTGTTGACCTCGGGTCACGGTTCAGAGCCCCCAGGTCACGAACTTAGTCAGTCGCAGGAGGTCATGTCGCATAGCATTCGATTCGGCAGGTCTTCCCGAGTCCATTGGTGGCTTTCCAAACTCGCTAGCTCAATTTGATCAGGAGTTATTGACGAAAAACTCGTATGGCCCTAGTGACGCCATAAATGACGTCACGCAAGGTCAACCATGCAAAAGTGAAGGATCGAAACTTGAAAGGATTTCATGAAAGCACGATTCCGTGTGGTTGAGAAGGTTTGAGATCGTTGCTGGCGCAAAAATAGCAGTTTTCAAGTTCCCCTTGACTTATAATAGTGATGTCACGAAGATGACCTGACCTCATATGACCTTTAGGAAAAATCCGAGATAAACAAGTTGTAAGACTCCTAATTGATACTAGGTCCTGAAAGTTTCATCTCCCTGTGAAAGCCCCTCTGGCAGTGAGGGCGTTGCGAGGCTGCGACATCTGAAGACCGTGCAGAGGTTCACTTAGGACGTCATAGATCAGTGACCTGACTTGACCCGAAAATGCGGTTGGTGTCAGAAGATCCGGCTTTAATCAAAGGTCAGGTATACCAGGTTTCAGCTCTCCGTCACCAGCGTGTTTGGAGCTATCGGGAAAAATCCCTGGGGGGCTGCGCACCACCCCCCCCCCCTCGGCCGGCGAGGGTTAATGCGCATAATTTCTTATAAATTGCGAATAGTTAAGATGGCAGACGAAAAAGGTTGTGTTTTTTATTTTTTTTTATAAACGGCAAAAAAACTTATGCCGGCTGATGGGCTAGTTTGTATGCTGAGATTCTGTTTCCTCTACTTATGGTGGCCACCAGATTGCCAACATTAAAAGATTGAAAAGCAAAGCCAGACTTCCATTCAAGGAAACGCAAACTTCCGAGCTACCAACGCCCTCAAAGTGCTTTGGCATGTTTTTATATCGCATTCCTGCAGAAAGGGAAAACAACAGCTCACCAGAACCCATGCTGCTCTTCGTGAAACGGAAGGCTTTGTCAGATGATCAGTGAATGGTCTGATTTTCTGGGATGCAAACAAACCGTATTTGATATTTGCTCAGTGCAGTGGCGCACCCAAGGGGGGGGGCCTTGGGGCCCGGGCCCCCCCCCGCTCGGTCATAATTAGGAGGCCCCCTGAGCACCGCTTAGGGTACTTTTACACTTGACTTTCCTGCCTAACCTACTATAATTCTGCACAAGATGCACTATCTGGGCAGAGGCCAGGAGGCCCCCTCTGGTAGGCGACCCTTGATGGGCAGGAGGCCCCTTCTGGATGTGAGGCACCTTCTCACAGGAGGCCCTATCTGGGCAGGAATCAAGAGGCCCCCTCTGGCAGGAGATCCTTCATGGGCAGGAGGCCCCCGAGGCTCCCTCTGCACAGGAGGCCCCCTCTGGTAAGCGACCCTTGATGGGCAGGAGGCCCCGTCTGGCAGGGGACCTTTTATGCACAGGAGGCCCCTTCTGGATTTGAGGCACCTCTCACAAGAGGCCCTATCTGGGCAGGAATCAAGAGGCCCCCTCTGGCAGGAGATCATTCATGAGCAGGAGGCCCCCGAGGCTCGCTCTTCACAGGAGGCCCTTTCTGGACAGGAGCAGGAGGCCCCCTCTGGCAGGAAAGCCTTTATAGGCAGGAGGCCCCTCTGGCAGGACACCTTTTCTGCTTAGTAGGCCCCTTCTGCATGGGAGGCTCCCTTCTGCACAGATGTCCCTATCTGGGTGGGAGCCAGGAGGCCCCCTCTGGCAGGAAATCTTATACTGGGCAGGAGGCCCCCTCTGGCAGGAAATCTTATACTGGGCAGGAGGCCCCGAGGTTTCCTCTACTTAGGGGCCCTTTCTGGGCCGGAGTCAGGGGGCCCCTCTGGCCTCTTGCAGGAGACCCTTTCTGGGCAGGAGGCCCTCTCTGGATGGGAGTCTCTCTCTGCATAAGAGGACATATCTTGGCAGCAGTCAGGAGGCCCCCTCTGCACAAAATGTCCTATCTGGGTAGGAGCCAGGAGGCCCCCTCTGGCAGGAGATCCTATATGGGCAGGAGGCCCCGAGACTCCCTCTGCACAGGAGGCCCTTTGTGGGCAGGAGCCAGGAGGCCCCCTCTGGCAGGAGACCCTTTATGGGCAGGAGTCCCCTCTGGCAGAGGACCTTTTATGCTTAGGAGGCCCCTTCTGGATGGGACGCTCCCTTCTGCACAGAGGGCCCTATCTAGGCAGGAGCCAGGAGGCCCCATCTGGCAGGAGCTCCTTTATGGGCAGGAGACCCCGAGGCTTCCTCTGCACAGGGGCCCTTTCTGGGCAGGAGTCAGGAGGCCCCTCTGGCCTCTTGAACGAGACCCTTTATGCCCTCTCCTGATGGAAGGCTCCCTCTGCACAAGAGGCCCCTTCTGGCAGGACTCTCTCTGGATCCCCTCTGGAAGGAGACCGTCTCTGGGAAAGAGGCCATCTCTGGATAGGAGGCCCCTCTTCACAAGAGGTCCTATCCGGGCAGCGCCTCGCCCTGGCAGGGCATTTTTCATAACGCGGCCTGGCAGAGGGGGGGGTCGATGCGACCCCCCTCGCGATTGGATCCTATGGCACCTAGAAATACCAAATTTGGTAGGTAGGTGGCCCTCTTAAAATCCTCGTCCCTGTGCAAATTTGGTTGCTCTAGGTCAATATTTAGGGGTTTTTGGGAGGTATAATTGTAAAAAATTTGCTAAAACAGGTCAAAAGTTTTCGCTGATAACTTTTGATCTAATTAACCCGCGCCGGGCAGGTGCTCCGCGACTTCCGCGCCGGGCCGGGGGGGGTGTCTGAAAACCCCCCTTCTAACTCGGCTCCTGGGTCACGTAGCGACACGCGGTAAGCGGCATTCAAAAGAGCGTCCAAAATAAGTACGAAAACACTTCAGTCATTTTTTGGGTCAGGTCAAAGGTCAGGTTACCAGAGGTCACCAAAGGTAAAATGTTGGCTATTTCAACATTTTGGAAACTGCCAACGGCTAACTCGGGAACCGATAGAGCTACAGCGCCGCGGAAAAGCGCATTCGATAGCTCTTTTGACGCTCTTTCGCCAACATGTCCTCAGATTTGACCTCAGGTCAACGGTTTAGCCTCCAGAGGGCAAAAACTCCAAAAATAACCGTTTTTTACGAACAGTGTTTTTCGGCAATAACTTCTGACTCAAAAAAGCCACGACATTACTTTTGCCAGAATCGTGTTCCTCTTGTCAAAACGCGTCGAATGAACTATAAGTTGACCTTGAAAAGTCAACTTAAAAATTTGACCTCAGGACCTGACCGGAAAAGGTCATGTTGCATATCAGTCGATCCGCATCGTCGAGCCGAACACATCTAAGGCGTTTTCATCGCTCTATCATGCCTCTATCAGAAGTTATTAGCAAAAAACTGTTAGATACTATTCGTGACCTGAGATGACCTCGGGGACATCTCAGAACGAGGGGTCATACTCCGGGTCACAGGTGCAATTTTCGGGTTCAGTGTGTCCATTTTACCTACATCCCGATGTTTGAGAGTGTCTAGAATGGCGTTCGTGCAAAACAGACGCCTTTCAATTTTCTCCCATTGAATTATAATAGAGAGGCCGCAAAATTGACCTGACCTTAGGTCACCGATATCGAAATTCCGAGATACACGTTTAATAGGTTTTTATACACGCTTTTATAGGATACACGAGATACACTGTTACTCTCATCAATCGCTGAAAGTTTCAAGGCAATCGTGCGGTCGGTGTAGCCATGACGAACATTCTAATTTGTTTCTGACCTTACCTTGAGAGACCTGGGTCTGAAATTTTCACAGCATGTGCGGAAAAGATGCACGAACAGGTGTGTTAAAAACGGCGGCGCGGAGCTGCGAAAAGCCGCCGGGGGGGGGGGGGTGTTCAAACACCCCCCGGCCCGGCGCGGGTTAAGATAGAGCAAAACAAAAGCACCAGTGAACTCAGCACGTCAAGGCGTGTCGAATGATATACTTTTTTTGTTTGCTTAAGTGTACTTAAAAGTGTAGGTATTAAAGTGTACTTAAGTGCACAACTTAAGTAAAACTTAAGTCTTAGGAATGGTTGAAATGCTTAACCCGCGCCCTGGTGGGGTCTGTTTATAACGCGACCTGGTGGGGGGGGGCTATTTTTTGCCCCCCCTCGTATCTCCGAAACTACTGGACGGATCCGAAAAATTCAAACGGCGTTCGAAAGGCCCGTCAAATTTGTTGAGGGAAACCAAATTTTATTGACCTCGGGGTCACCGATGACGTCACAGGTCAGGTCAAAGATGAAATGTTTCACCGTTCACGGGTCTTCTAGGGAATGCGCTATAACACCGAGGAAAACGCATTTTGTCGGGAATCAGCGATAGGGCGTCAGTTGCCTAGTAGATATGTTGCTGTTAGAGGTCACTGGTCATACCAGGTCAGGTCACAGGTCAGGTCACCAAAGGTCACCAAGGGTCACCACATGAACCCAACTTTACTAAGGTTATGCGATGCATGTTTTATGGCCAGTTTTTCATTTCCAACTCAATGGTGTTGGTTATAAGACCATCAGGTACGGTTTAGGTCACTTTCTGTCTAATGGTGCTCTTTGTTTTGCGCTACGAGGTCTAGAATTGCTGAAAATTGAGTTTGAAAATTTGACGTCATCAATTTTGAACAGTTTTTTCGCTATAACTTGGCCAAAAAAAGAGGTATCGATCTCAAATTTGGTATGTAGATAGAAGGCGGTAAGTACTATCACATATATTCCGGTTTTTTGAAATTCAAAACACTTTTTGGATTTTTTGGCTATTATATTCAAAAAATCTATTTTTTGATTTTTGGGGGTCAAAATCCCAAAATTTCAAAAATCCGAGATAGCAGTTTTGTAGCCCTGTCCATTCTACAGCTTTTATGTTTGTATCATTTTTCTGTATTTGCAAAGCTATAGGCCTGACAGCTCTTCCCGCGAAACCCTTTTTTGGGTCGAAAACGGCAGAACATGACGTCACTCTGACGTCATTTCCGGCCAACCTATCATAGCCTTTGGAAAAATTTTTGGTCACAATGTGTAAAATTGATGTCCGGGAGGGTACTGAAAGTTTGGTGACGATCGGCGCAGTGGTTCTGGAGATATATCGAAAAGTCTGGAAGGGGGGCAAAAAATAGCCCCCCCCCCCCACCAGGGCGCGGGTTAATGTTGCATATCATTCGACTCAGCTGTTCAAGAGGAACAGAATGATACCATTTTGAAACCTGTTCTATTATGTGACAAGTTATCGGCACAAACGTCATTTGACCTGAGTTGACCTCATTTGACCTGAACCTTAGATAAGTACACCAAACAAAGAAACACCGAGTGACATTATGTTAAGTACTGTGGTATCAAAGAACAAAAGGGATACAACGAAGCGGACATCTCTATATTTTCCGAATAGGAGTTATTTGAATATTTTCCCATAGGCTTAACATTACGACGTAATGACCCCTAACTGACCTCAGGTCAGTGACATAAAAAACGAACTACATATTATACAGCTCGGTGAACTTAGCACATCCTGAAAGTTTGAAGGAAATCAGTCCAAAACTGTGCGTTGGACAGGTACATAAAAAATTAAATTTGACCATAACCTTGTACCAGTTTTTCTGACATGGTGGCCTGACCCAAGGTCGACCGGACCTGAAATTTGCAGATCACATGAAAAAAGGTTGCCCCATAGGTTGTGCCAAATTTAGCGGCGTTGCGCGCCGCCAATTTTACGCTATCTTTGAAAAACCTTAGGGGGGGGGGGGTCGCATCGACCCCCCTGCCAGGGTGAGGGTTAAGCTTTACTAATAACGCTAAGAACGTCACCAAACATACAGAGGCCGTCAAAAAGTAAGCCATTTGGAGGCCCCCTCGATAGAGAAAAGGCCCCCTGGCAAGCGGAACACGGAGGCCCCTTTGAGCCCGGGCCCCCTCCCCTGGAAAATCCTGGGTGCGCCCCTGGCTCAGTGCACGCATTGTCCACAAAGTGTGCACTGAGCCTCAGACCGCACTCAACCGTGCCACTCTGTGAACATTGCTTTTTCTACCGCAGTGGCTTTAATCAGTCCCGTAACAACTAAGCCGGCAAACGAACATAAGAAACAACAGCAAGCTCTGCTCTCTGTTGGACGATGAAAGTTGAAACCCACTCAGTACAGACAAGTCATTTCACCATTCTATCTCATCTCGGAAATAGCAAATACCCGCCAACCTTTTCGGGGGACTGAAACTTTCCGCCCGTCAGTATCAGCAACACTGATAATCTATTGACCAAACCAAGCCAGCAATACATGAATTTAGATATGCGCACATGCAATGATTGTGCCATAATAAAGCTATGTTTTTTGTCCGGTTGGCCACTGACTAGAGTGGGGAGGCGAGGGCCTTAGTAGCGCCTCCATGCATTGCCGACTATTCACGATAACGCAATAAATGAAATGATCATGTGAACGCCTTTATTCTTTTTAGCAGTTTCCTTGTCAATTTCACATAGTCGGATATGAGTTATGTTTCAACAATTTTAGAATTATGGCTAGTTTTATTAAGTGTATCATTACAAAACAAATTAATTTAAATAAGTTTTCCTCGTTTCCGTTTTTTTGCACATCACCCACGGCCACATCAACAGCTTCAAGGCGAAGGGAGAGAGAATAGAACCACTGAGCGACTTGGCGCGCGATAAGTGCACATTGGACACAAGACAAAGCCCGTAGCTTTTTACTGGGTGGGTAGACTAGCCCGCCGTGTTCGCGTGTACGGCGGCACAGTATACCTCCGCAGCATTCAGCCGCTGCGCCCAACGCCCATGAACGAAACAAATCAAAGATATTTGAGGGAGGGAGGGAGGGAGGGAGAGAGAGAGAGAGAGAGAGAGAGAGAGAGAGAGAGGGGGGGAGAGTAGAGAAAACAAAACGGCATAAGAAGACTTGCAACTAGTTATTTTTATTGATGAAACACTTCAACAAATCATTTGCCATCGCTTACGATCATGAAAGCTAACTACAGATATCTATCTTGTGACATAAAATGCATAACAGTAAACACTGCACTACAGAGATCAATCGAGTGGCACCAAAGACAGACACTGCAGAGTGCACAACTAATACTCCAACCGCTTCATTCAGGAGCTAACTAACCACGATAGACTAGGGTAACAGTAAAGCTCATTCTGTATATATTTGTAAACTCTAAAAATGTACAACTCACGTTATAATTGTTAGCTATCATTCAAAAACCCTATCAAACTTGGCACCCATCTGGCCATTGCTATTTTATTGCTTCATCTCCTGTTCAACACGTCTAACATGAAGGCAATTTCTTTTGACCTCACAAGTTTCCTCAGCCACGAACCACACAACGATGCACGCGCTTTGGCTCGTGTAACGTGAACCTAACTTACGTTGGCCAGCGTACTTATCTCTAAAAGTCAACTCGAATTATCATTCAGCCAGCATCTTGGGAAGAGAGCAAACTCTCATTTCACGTTCATTGTTCTTCCCCATTTTCAATCCAGTAATCTGCACATGCATTTAAAATAAAACTCCTAATTAGCATCAGCAGGCTAATCAATTCCTGTTGTCAATGCCAGCAGCGCGAGCCTTAGTTCCAAAGCTCACAGATTGTAGACGTTTTATTCGAACACCGGATTATCTGCCTGCCATCGCTAAATGTTGTAGGTAGCGAATAAGCCCCCGTGATTCCGATATTGTCAGCATAGCTTCCCCAACCTCTGTCGTGCACATACGCGTTCACAAATATGCGCTCATATTCCCGCGACGCCACTACTGACATCAATTTAACAGTGACCCTCACTAGCAAATATCAACGATAACCAGAACAATTCGTTCAATCATTGTCAACAAATATGATAAATGGCAATACCATAACTACTGTCAATCAAGACATCCTCATAAGACCAGTGCCCTATGGAACAACTTCAAAATTAAGGAGCTCCCAGAGATCAATTTCATTAATCCCAGTCTCACAAACCACTTTCATAAAATTCGATATAGGCTAATGAATACTCTTCAAATTTGTCATACCAAGTAACAACTATGTTTATCACACTTTCATAACTAACGCTCTTTACCTTGAATCTCACTTGGCACCCAACATGATTCCACCCTTACATTCGAGTCTGTGCATCCATCCTTGCCTCTAAGTCGTTCCCACATCCGAGAGGCTTATCTCTCTTTCAAAGCATGCCTTGTCCATCCCTCTATACCGGGCCCCCACAGATCTCCACAGCGCTACCCCCGAGGAGCAGGTCCTCGCCAGTCGCCCCTCCCTCCAACGGCTCTCAGCGTTGGTACTCGTGGTCGCTAGACAGCACCTTGATGCTGGAGAACTGGGTGTCGATAGACTCGCGTTTGTCGTAGAGCGAGGGCGCCTGGAATATGATGGCCACGGCGCCGAGGACGCACGCCACCATGAAGAGCCAGAGGAACAGTCGATCGAGCACCATGGCCATGTACTTCCAGTCCTGCGCAATCTGCCGACCGAGATGGGTATGTGCGCGGGAAGGGGTCGTGTAGGTAAATCCTATGACATAGCAAACGAATATAGGGTAAGTGAACACGATACATAGAAGTGGTTTGGATGTATCACTTCAATGGGTCATAAGCAAATGGCCGAAATGTGAGCTCTCAAGTCGTTTCGTAATAATGTAAAACAGCTGACAAAGTAAAGTACTGGCAACTCTGAACAGAGTCAACCGTTAAAAGTAATTAACACATGCCATGAACCTAGCCCATTTTCTCACTGCCTTCACCACATGATTCAAGTTTGCGGCCGACGTTAGAATCAGGTTTCACATAGCGGTCCGAGCTAAAATGCATCCGCCTGACATTTCAGAGACAGCTAGCCGGTATGGAACCGCCTTTAAATATTCAAACTAAGCTTCCAGCAGCCATAAAGATTCCGTCGCGAACATTTGTAAACCACGTTTGGTGTACGGGCGCCTACACAATCCTTCCGTGACTTATATGTTCAACTAAAGATCAGATTTCGGCTCTTGAGATTTAAAGATACGAAATTAACAGCCCCAGCTAGTTCCGGATGTTTGAGTAGAGCGAACATTCTCCGTTATAAATAAAACAATTATTTCAAGGAACCTATTCGTCTCGTAGCTCAGTTGGTAGAATGTTGCACTCGCAATAGTTGGGGCCGGGGTTGCATATGCCCCAAAAGCTCAGTGTGTGTAAGAGACACCTGACGAGGGTCGAGGTTTTTGTGCGGTTGATCGGAGCTTAACGTCAGTCAGTTGAGTCCAATGGGTAGGACGGATGTGTCTAGCTAAATGAGCAGGCCAAAGTGATAATTTTAGCATAAATCCACAGCTACATAGAGTTCGAAAATTGCATCACACGGAGACAACCAACGATTGTAAAATGCTAAATATGGTGTAGTTCAGGCCCGTCTAGATAAAATTTTAGTCCACCTGCACCTGCAGAACGAAATGTGAGCTGATGGCCCTCTATGAAATTGCAGCCATTTTCGTCCATGGTATGTACCCGTATAATTCAGTTGCAGGACAGACGAAACGGTCTAGCGTTAGCGTCACAAAAAGTCTGAACAATGGCCAAGCACCGAAATAGATGCCCTTCAGTAATTGTCTCACTACCTCACTACCAGCTCTACTAAAGAAACATCAAAGGCAGAATACATCAGAGGCTTTCTCTAGACACCTTTGTAAGAGAGAGAGAGAGAGAGAGAGAGAGAGAGAGAGAGAGAGAGAGAGAGAGAGAGAGAGAGAGAGAGAGAGAGAGAGAGGGAGAGAGAGAGAGGGAGAGAGAGAGAGAGAGGGAGAGAGGGGGAGAAGGAGATAGAGGGAGAGGGAAAAGAGAGAAAGAGAGAAGTGAGAGAAAGGGGATATAAAGCGGGTAGGGGGAAAGAGAGAGGAGGAGAGAGATAGAGTAAGTGAGATAGAAAGAGAGAGAGAGAGAGAGAGAGAGAGAGAGAGAGAGAGAGAGAGAGAGAGAGAGAGAGAGAGAGAGAGAGAGAGAGAGAGAGAGAGAGAGAGAGAGAGAGAGAGAGAGAGAGTCCTAGGCGCCGGTCGGACGGCCGTTTGGACCATTAAATGCCATCGCTTTTCAGAAGCAGTCTGCGTCTTTCCCAAAGTGTGACGTTCGCTCACTCAAATGTGCGCTAGAGAGCGACCACCATAGCGCATGACTGGGACACGGCTACGGCGATCCCACAGGGATGGATATTAATGATGGCATCAGTTCCGTTTCTGGAGACTAATGGCTAGGGAGGATGGTATTATGGTGTCGCTCTGTGTACTGCGAGCGTATATCTTCATGTCTACCAATGCTGGCCAAGGGATCAGGCCGTATTCCCTCCTGACCACAAAGTTTTCCCGTGGCAGGCGGGAGAGGATGGCTGCGGTTCTCTCGGGGGTCTTTCTGTAAGAGCGTGGCTGCGGCACACTTCGGGGCCTCTCATACGATAGCTGTGCTTTTCCCATGCGGGTTTCTAGGACGGCGAAAGAGCTTCCCCGGGTCTTTCTCAGAGGGTGGCCATGGCTCTACCAGGTATTTCTCAGAAGGTGAGTGCGGCTCTCCCGGGTCTCTTTCAGAGGGTCGCTGAGCTCGCGCGGTGTCTCTCCCGTGCCCACCTCATTGGTGTCGTCCTCGTTTTTGATGTGCCGGGCGATGTACCGCACACTATCCAGGGCGCGCCGAATCTCGGGGGAGTAGCGGTGCTCCTCGGAGGCTGGCTCGGTGCTGTCTGAGGCGGCAAACAAGCAGACGTGAGCGAGTGGAAACGGAAGTGCCCACAAACACTTACATTATGCATATCATTACCAGATCACAAGAACAGATGCAAGGTTCATCGTCAGCCAGGACACAAGCTACTGGAGAGGTTCAGTTTTCTTTTATCTGCCTCATTTACATATCATACGCCTGTTTAGCATAACATCTGTGAGTCTTGAGGCCAGCGAAATAAGAGTGCATGCATACGTTCAGGAGACAAATGTCTTACAAACTACACTGTTAACCCTGCACCAGCACTCACGCTACCTACCGTGCTGCAGCGACCCCAGCTGAGAAGTGACCAGTCCGGTACGTGTTGTAGAGGAGCCGTTGGTCGCGCTCGGCGACTGCAAATCGTACCTGAACAAGGCACACGTCGGTAACGATATCAGTCAGAGCATCCGGCATAGCACGATGAATTGAGACCCGAAATTTATCTTTATGATGTCTTTCTCAGACTAGCATATCCTCTCACGAGCTTAGTCCTCCCGAACACATTGCCTTTCGTCCCTTTCACGTCCGATGGCCCCTCCCATGTCCTCTCACAGCTCGGTATCCTCTCAAACCTTCCGCGAGCACACGCACTGTGCGTTACCTCGCACTGCACAGCCTCTCACAGCCCCCAATCACTTTTAGTTACGCCAGTCGAGCGCGGGTCTCGCGGGACATCTGTCAGACTCTACTTTGACACAGTGCCGGAGCCTACGCAGCCTCACTGGCTTACGCAAATCGGCGGAAACTGCGCTAATGAAGTCAGAGAGTCCCCCTGGGTCCAGGCAGGCCTGGAGCCTTATAACAGACGCACCAGGCATGCGAAGTGTCCTCATTCATAGTCGGAGCGTGTTGGGGAGACTGGTGCCTCCCTGGTACTGTTCTGAGAGCGACAGGCCAGGGGAGCGCTGGCGACCGCAGAAGTCAATGAGCGGAATATCAATATCATAATGGAAACTGGTGGATGGTATCAGGCAATATACTTGTTCAGTTGATGTGCATGCAAAACATGCATTTCCAAGGAATTATCGTAGGTAGATTACACCAAATAGCTGTGTTTTCATATTATAATGGAAAATAAATGAATGACGACTCAATTTACCGCTAATATAAAAAATGGAATAAAGGATTTCTGCCATAGACCTGGAATTGCGCGATCGAAGGGTAGAGGGCAGGGTCACCGCAACAAGCTTCGCCTAGCGGTGGCTCTGCCCTTGTGAATCCTTCCTATCAAAAGATTCGGACTAAATTAAAAAAAAACTACAGTTATATGAAAGGTGTTGCCGAAAACAACACGTTAATTAGGGCCTTTACCGAAAAAAGATAATTAATTCGACTTCAAAGAACGTAGCATGGCAAACGACAGCGGCTGAGAGAAGAGCGGGACGCCCCGACGCCGGCGCCGGGCCGATGCATCGACTGCCAGATCGTCGGCCCATAACTCACCGTAAACCGGTCGGCTATCAGCCGTGGCGGCTCAGCCTGGCGTCTGTCAGTCCGTCTGTTATCAGATAAATTGGTCCGCCACATGCTCGGCTGGCCCACGCACGCCTGCCGAGATGGACCTAATATGGGCCCATGAGGGCGCAGCTGTACTTTAGCGGCCTCCGGCCACAAATCAGCCTTCTCAGAGCTGGGCGCTAGATGGAAAGGCGGCGATGGCTCGTATCAGACGCGTTGTGAGTGTCGAGCCACGTCTCAGTACCCAGAGACACGGCGGTGCCAGAGATCTGAGGCGCGTCGCTGCAGTCGTAACGACTACGTGTAGTCAAACGCATTTTCCTGATGGTGTCTAAATGCTAATGATATTGCTGAAAACGTCCGTGATAGTGTCAATTTCAGTAGTCCCGAAGCCCACGCCATTGTTTGTATGCATTTGAAAATGCATAAATAATCCTTCCGACTTTTTAAATTGCTACGTTTCTAACTCAACTCGATGTATGATTAAATGAAATGAACAAGTAGCAGATAAATTATTTAAATGGAGACCTGACTGTCACAACCTTGCATAGTTAAAACATTTTAGATTACATGTTTGCAGGGAGTCGTATGTGTGCGGTAACATTGACGATGGCCTAACGTCAATATGAACGGCCATCCTCTGGGATTGACGCAGACAGCCATGTCCCCCGACGGCAGGGGATGGCGGGGAGGATTTCTGGGGGTCTGCGGGTGGGGTGGGATCAGGCATTGGTAGGCCACAGAGGAGGCGCCTGGGGCCCGGCGCGATCCTTGAGATCAGGGGGCTCATCGAAATAAATGGAAATGCGGCCGCCGCGGCTGGTCTGCCGCTGGGCATGGACTCGATGAATCAGAATGGTATTTGTGGGACCACTTATAGTTGAATAAAGTGGAATGAAAAACTTGGTTTATCCTAGACTTGCTTGGTCCAATCAAGACAATTTATAATGTGTAAGAAGACATCGTAACCGAATGGATATTATAACAGCGTGGTTGCAGGAAACCAGCCTAGTCATGTGCAATACTGTACATCTTCATAATAAAAAAGAGCATTCCACCAGACATTGTAATGCTACATTTACCTTACCTTACATAGGTACTACTGACCTTTATCGCTGACTGACATTATACAACCGACTGCAAAATAATTAATGAAATATTATATGCCAACAAAATACAAAATGCATTATTTAAGCTAACCAATTACTTCTAACTGGAGGGGAAAAAATAATACCTATTACCTGCCACCCGCTAAGTCCGATTTTGATTGGCGGAGCCATTCGCCTTCTGCGCTGACCTCACAGGGGTATCACTGACCTTGTGTAGAGGTCGTTTTTGACGCCGTTCGGGTTCGTGTAGAGGTGAGCGTGGGGGTCCATCGGCCTGCGAGGACCGTAGGCGGGCCGGCGCATCATCAGCATACCCGGCATCATGGTGAGGAAGAGCCGCCGCACCCAGGGCGACATCTTGTGGGTGGCCGGCGAACTGACGACGGCAGCACAGGCGGGTCAGAGGCGGAATGCAGCTTCGGCTATGGGAAAGAGGTGAGTTTTTTATGAAACAGTGTCTTCTCTCGAACTTCGACGTGTGTCACCAGCCCATTATCTGTCCTGTATCAAAGCTGAGTCCTATTACCTAGCCTGAACATTGAATGGCGTCGGTTTCGTCTCGTAGTCGTCACTAGCATAATAATTATCTCTTTTTTTCGCAAAACTAGAGCTCTATGGGGCAGAACGGTTAGGGTTCAGAACGATCCCCTTATACGCAGACCACTGTGAAAAGACCAGTATATAGGCGAATGGCCAAGCTAAATAAAACGTTTTGTTTTTATAGTTCTAGGAACTTGGCGATGCTCGAGCAAGTACCCACTGCCCAGTCGGCAGAGGTGCATATCATGCACATCCAGCACTTTGTGCTAGTGGGGAATATCAAAGCAGAGTTGTTCAGCAATGTATGTAGTGCATGCACGTACATACGTAGCACTTATAAAATACAAAGGTCAGTCACCGCGCACCGACGAATGGCACGTCTTCAGCCTTTATTTCAGCGGTTTTGCAGAAACGTCACCAGCCGGAGCCCCACAAATTGACACTGGTCTAATCTGGCGGTATTTCAGCCCCAGTTTCTGAGCTTCTTCCAGATAAATGTGCGTCAGAGCTGGCTGTTTTTGTCAGGCTAGGCTAGGAGCCGGACGGGCCACAGTAATACCTACTCCGATTCGCGCTGAAATTTCATTTCTAAATAACGCATCACAGCACACTGCACGGCAGTGAGATAGGAAAGTCGAATGAAAGAAGGTTTCGAGCATTGCCCTGCAGCCCACATACAATTATCGACAGCATGCAAAGCGTTGTAAAATTAGCAAAAGTCGAAAACATCAAACGTCATGTTTATGGTTGGGTGGTCTCTGTTTTGGCATTGTATATGTATATTATTCAATATATACAATGCCAATAATAAGCACATATATTTAACACAATAGGACGGTTATTGCTGATTGAAAGTCAGTCCTGGGGTCAGTTTTAAACTTCTTGAAAGGTGTCATTTTCTTAACTGAACTAGAGTTGTCAATATATTATGTAAAATACCGGCCTATTTCCTCTTACATACATACAACCAGTTGCGAAATAAGTGCATGAAGAAGTAAATGATTTACCTCTGAAGTAAAGCTAAAAAAAAAAGTTACATCACTCCACCGTATTGTTATTTTCCTAATAAGTTAACGTTGAGCGAGTAGATTTCGTCTCTGCTCTTCGAGTTAGCGTAAGAACGAGCCATTTCTGATTCAGGCCCGGTGCCCGTGGGCGGTCAGAACCACTAAGTATCTCTGCCAGTGACACACTGCACCCCGACCCCTGCCACACGACACTTATTCAGCTGCTCTCTGGAGACTGGAAAATGGCCGGATGAAGCGCTATACGAATTGCAAAGTAGGCGCTGGATAAAGCCCAGCAAAGCCTCGTATTGTCTTCATATGCCGCCTGTTGAATACCAACATCGAGGGCACAAGTGCATTTTCACTTGTAATGTTACGGTGTTTCCGACTTAGTCGGAGTTGCCGTGAAGATATCACAAGCATTTTCGCTTCAAACGTTTGTTTTCTGGTAGTAACTATCTATCGACTGGGCAGCATGCGTCTTAGTTTGAGAAGATGTAAGCATATATGCTTGCCGCTTCTCAAATCGCAATAAACGGCGAGTTGTATGATTTACTATAAACATGAAATACAACATCCTTTCTTTGAACGAGTTTACTGCAATTCTAGTCTCCGATTTGTTCTGTGGAGCCAGTAGGTCGGATGGTAGGTACTGGTGGCCATCTATAAGTGTAAAAAGCTCATCTACCTTGTGGCATATCAATCCTCTCCATCTAAGATCATTTTCATTTCATGTTTGTGGCAATGCACGAAGTCCAATGAGGTCATGATACGCCCCTCGTCTAACCAACGCTGCCAGTATTGAGGTATCCTGGCCACTGGCACATATCGCGTGCGTTGGTCATTTGCGTTAAAACCCGCGCCCCGCAGGGGGGGGGGCGAAACGCAGCCCCCCTGTCCTTTTCCGTCGATATCTCCTAAACGGCTGGAGATATCGCCACCAATCTTTAACCCTCGCCCATGTAGGGGGGGGGTTGGTGCAACCCCCCCCCCCCCTGAGGCTTTTCGGAAATAGTGCAAAAACGGCGGCGCGCAGCGCCGCCAAATTTTGGGTACCTTATGAGGCAAACCTTGCGCATCTTTTGATTAAAAAAAAATTTGACCGGGTCATGTCAGGTCACGGAGTTATGACGTCACAAAGGGAACAGCCTCCGGCCGGATTTTTACAAACTGAGTGCCAACGCCCGAGGTTTCCTGCCGGTGGTACGGACATCGGTTGATGGATCGTGATGAAACTTCCCATGCATGTTGGGGCAAGTATTGGCTATCATATGTTATAAGAAACTTGACCGGGTCAGGTCAGGTCACGGAGCTATGACGTCACAAGAGGAACAGCGTCCGGTACTATTTTTGAAAAGCGCCCGAACCACTATTTTGCTAATTCTTGTCACCTCAATGGGAATATGCAGCAATATTAGCTTCTATAGGGAGCAAATGGACCTCCCAAATCCAAAAATACAATCAGAGGCCTGTTTCACTAACAAATAAAGTGTGTAATTACAAAGAAAAAACTTGAGTTTAAAAGAAATAATTACCAACATTTGAAATTTGGATTTCACGAAACCTTCGGGCATGAATTTTGAGTTTAAAATTTGCAAACTTTTTTACAAGAAAAAGTTTGCTAGAAAACACGGGAATCGCAAACTTTCTGTTTCACGAAGACCAGAAACTTGAAAGAAAACATCGTAATTACAAACCTGAAATTCCAGTGGTCCTGGCGTTTGGAATTTTGATACTTTTTGTGCAATGATGCAAAGCAATCAATTATTTAAAACAAATATGATATGCTGAGTCATTATATGCTCTTTTTCACTTAGCACATTCCCTACGAACCAGCTACGAGCAATAAATAAATATCGTCATGTTTTGTCATTCGCGCGCCATAATTGCATTCAACAGTCTTCTGCTGTCAAATGTTTTACGTGTTATTTTCATTCAACAATAAGATATTGTGAACTATCTTTTATACCACTCAGAAACAGCATCATTATTTTTAATTTATTCCTGTAATTTCTGACATGAAAACTAGACATAGTTTGATAAAAAGAAGCAATATCTGTAACATGTTAAAGTTCTTGATTAAAAACAATTTTATTGTTTACAAGTTTACTAGAGGTACAGGTTCACGCGATAACTGTATGTTTTGATATGTATGATTAACGGATGCATTAGTTTGGGTGAAGAAAGTTGCATTTTTATTGGTATTATTTGTGTAGAACTTGGTAACTGCTTTTAATTGAACTGTAAAGTATGATGGTGATGCATGCGAGTTGTGCGAGCCCTTTGTAAGTTAGGATGTTACTCAATGCAACCCTACCCTACCCTACCCTACCCCTACACTACCCTACCCTACTCTACCCTACCCTACCCTACCCTACCCTACCCTACTCCTACACTACCCTACCCTACCCTACCCCTACCCTACCCTACCCTACCCTACCCTACTCCTACACTACCCTACCCTACCCTACCCTACTCCTACACTAACCTACCCTACCCCTACCCCTACCCCTACCCTACCCTACCCTTACACTACCCAACCCTACCCTACCCTACCCTACCCTACCCTACCCTACCCTACCCTACCCTACTCTACCCTACCCTACCCTACCCTACCCCTACACTACCCTACCCTACCCTACCCCTATCCTACCCTACCATACCCCTACCATACCCTACCACACTACCCTACCCTACCCTACCCTACCCCTACCCTACCCTACCCTACCCTACCCTACCCTACCCTACACTACCATACCCTACCCTACCTTACCCTACCCTAACCCTACCCCTACACTGCCCTACCCTACCCTACCCCTACCCTACCCTTCCCTACCCCACCCTACCCCTACACTACCCTACCCTACCCTACCCCTACCCTACCCTACCCTACCCCTACACTACCCTACCCTATCCTACCCCTACCCCTACCCTACCCTACCCTACCTTACCCTACCCTACCCTACCCTACCCTACCCTACCCTACCCTACCCTACCCTACCCTACCCTACCCTACCCTACACTACCACCGACAGTCCAAGTTTCAGCTAAATCGGCCCAGAAACGGCTGAGATATTGCAAAAACAAATTAAGTGTATTTACTGGCGAATCCCCTTGGCGAGCGGTGCCCTGTGTCGGCCTTCGTTGTCAAAGGTCAATGACCTGCTGGCTCTGATGCTTTTCACTCAGTTTTTTAAGCGAACAACTGAGCCTAAAGCACGTGCCCTCTGCTCGGCGCCGGTCGCGATTCTAATGCTATCCCTATGGCGCACATGAGCACGCGCCACGGGTGCACCCCCGGCCGAATCGTGCCCAAAATTTAATACGACCTGTTGAATTACGTGACCCACGAGTGGTAAAAATTTCACCCTCGTGCGTCAATCGACGGCGCCGCAATAGCCGTTTTTGGGCGTCACGCCGGCAGCGTAACCCCGACGGCGGCGGACTTTTTAAGATTTATAATAGTAGATTTACCAACTCTTTTTATCGGAGGTGCCGCTGGTGATGAAGTTTAGTGAAACCCGATTTTACATAGTTTGCAAAAATACTTATGAATTGTAAAGTTCAAACACTTGTAATCGCAAGTTTTTAGTGAAACAGGCCTCTGATTTCAAAAATTTAAATTTTGATTTTTCGAATTTCTGCCGCCGACTGTGACCTTGCCGACTTCCGGCGCTCCCAACGCGCCATTTTTAGAGCTAGGGAAACGAAATACATACCAAACGATAGAGAATTGGTCAAGGAACACGATAGTGAAGGTTTCAAGTCGATATCTCCCACCGTTTTGCCGCAATCGCCGCGGAAAGTTGAAAAAGTCTATTTTTCCGAAAATTTGACCTTTGACCGGTCAAAAGTAGGTCAAATGTTGACCTAGGACCAAAAAATATACCACCAATCGCGAGATCTCGGCGAGAGCAATCCGTTGGTCTTTTCCGCTAAGCTCTACGACGCTCCGTTTTCAAACGCCAAGGGGGGGTCGCACCAACCCCCCCCCCTGCATGGGCGAAGGTGGCAGATCGCCGTTTACGGGCGAGGGTTAAGAACCCCTCCGGGCATCAATTTTACACATTGTGACCAAAAATTGTTTCAGAGGCTATGATAGGTTGGCCACAAATGACGTCAGAATGACGTCATGTGCAATTTTCGACCAAAAAAGGACCTTCGCGAGAAGCGCTGTCAGGCCTACAACTTTGAAAATACAGAAAAATGACCAAGACATAAAAGGTGTAGAATTGAAAGAGCTGGGGCATTCCACGATAGATCGTACCAGGCCCGTCACCCTCATCTCTCAGATTTTAATGAAAATCGGTCCTAGGGGTAATCATAGGCCCCAAAGACGCCTGGCAAAATATCAGACTTCTCAGATCAAAACTTTTTGAGTTATATTACATTACATTTTTTTAACTTCGGTATGTAACGGTGAGTTTGATGGCCTATAACTCAAGAACGGGTTAAGCAACCAACAAAAAGTAAACAACACTAAGCTTGCGATGAATCAAAAATTAATATTACTATTCAAAAATTCCAAAGAAAAAATTTCATTGTTGAGCAAAAACCTTAATCTTTTTTCATTTGCCTCTAATGACTTTTGGGACCAAAATTTTTCACATTTTTATTTTTTCAAAATAATCTTCATGTCATTGCAAATCGACATGCAAAAAATTAGAAAGGTGTTCTTTCTATAAGTTCCTCATTTTCCCGCAAACAAAATGGGTTTCGGAGGGGTTGTTACGACCCCAGCACGCCGTTTCGCTTCTAATAGAGCTAGAGCCTCGCGGAAAAAAACGAGCGTGTGTGCCGTTACAAGTCGCAGCGATTGGTACCCGATTTTAAGGTCTCAGGTTAACCGGTAGCGTCTGAGGTCAGGTCACGTGACTGAAGTTACGGGTTCGGTTTTTAGTAAATAACTTCGCAAAAAATGGCCGCAGAGCCGCGATTTTGGCATCATTGTGTTCGCCTAGCTCAGGTGCATCGAATGGTATACTTTTTGCTAGGGTGAGGTCAACTTAAGTAGTTGACCTCGGGTCAAGGTCAGGTCAGAGCCCCTCAGGTCACGAAGCTGAGCAAAGGGTATCATATGGCATATCATTCGATTCGGAAGGTCTTCCCGAGTCCATTGGTGGCTTTCTCGACTCTCTAGCTCGATTTGATCGGGAGTTATTGACGAAAAACTCGTACGACCCTAGTGACGTCATAAATGACGTCACGCAAGGTTAACAATGCAAAAGTAAAGCATTGGACTTTGCAAGGACTGCATTAAATCACGATACCATGTACGTGGGATAGTTTTAGATCATTCTCGGCGCCAAAATAACAGTTTTTATATTTCCCCATTGATTTATAACAGTGATGTCACGTGACCGACCCGACATCATGTAACTGTAGCGGGGTTTCGCGGCGTTGCGGGGCTAACCGGGCAGTGTCTTTCGATAGTGATGGAGAGCAAGCTAACCGGACAGTGTCTTTCGTTATTGAGAGCTCCGTCGGCGCGCTCCTAGAAGCCCTCCTCTGTGTCCAGCCCCTCGCGAACCCGTTCCGACTCAGACTCTACCTCGGGGCGATCAATCATCGGAAACACATAGGCCAGGGTTAGGGAATGGGAGATAATGATAAATGTTAATCAATTACCCTCGATCATATTGGTATAGAAAATCAACTCTATTTAACAAAAAGTCCCACTCTCAAACAACAGCGCCCTTCCTAGCTTGAGGGTCATCTCCCACCAGATATATGTATCAATCATTCGTCCATTTATCCATCCCCTTACAACCATGTCATTCGTCCACTTATACCTCGTAATTTACCAGAGTTGACCATCTCCGGTCCCTCCCCTTTTTCCTAACTTCCCCCGGTGGTGCTAGGGCGCGCGCAAAGTCGTTATCGAGTCATTGGCCTTAAATGTCATTTAACCGTTATCCCTTCATAACCACAATGTTCCGTACATCAGACAAACGCTTCATAATGCTCACGCTACACAATTAGAGATACGACCCACCACATATTTCGGCACTCGACCTTCGCGTTACGTGACTTATTGCGGTCCGTCCCATCACCATGTCGAACTACCTACACAAAAAAAACATAAATGTCTTCGGCCAGCGGTTCCGAGACTACGGCTCGCAGGGCACTGTGTAGTCCGGTTTCCGCGGGGGACTTATTTGAAATTTGAGACCGGGGCTGGGTAACTAAGGTCCGTCCGGGCTGCCTGCGTCGTCTCCGTATAGCCGCGGTTTTCGGGCCAGCCCCCGGCGACCGAAAGGGGTTAGTCGTTCGTCGGCTTTACACAAATCCATGACTACCAGTTTATGCCAAATTGCCTAT
This sequence comes from Amphibalanus amphitrite, assembly GCF_019059575.1. Classification (NCBI taxonomy): domain Eukaryota; kingdom Metazoa; phylum Arthropoda; class Thecostraca; order Balanomorpha; family Balanidae; genus Amphibalanus; species Amphibalanus amphitrite. The sequence continues at coordinate 50,483 of NW_024883553.1, forward strand.
AATAAAACGAAAACTAAGCGTACCACGGCCCGCAATGGGCTTATCTAAAATTTGAAACCGGGCTGGGTAACTAGGTCCGTCCGGGCTGCCTGCATCGTCTCCGTATAGCCACGGCTTTTGGAACAGCACCGGCGACCGAACGGGTAAGCCTCCGTTGGCTTCACACAATCCACGACTACCAGCGTTATAGGTGCCCGAAGCCCTATCTATCCGTTGCTGGTAGTTAAGCTGTCGTCACAGACCTAACCGAAATGACCGCTGCACGGCCGGAGTAAATCGACTGACAGCGGGGTGGCCAGTACCGACTTACCGCGATCACCCGACTCGCATGCTTTGGTATTTAATGTTCACCCCCGTCCTGCAGCATCACACGTTTCTTCGCGGGACATTACTTAACCGGCGGCATACGTCTCCTCGCTGGGACGCCTGGGGTCCTAACCATCTCCGAAACTACCTACGTCACTTATCGAATGTCATCCTGCGCTGATCACTCAATGGACCGATAGCGGACCTAACCTATCTTTTAAAACCGGTCGGGGTCACTAGGTCCCTCCGGGCTGCCTGCATCGTCTCCGTATAGCCACGGCTTTATGGGGCCCGCGCCGGCAACCGAACGGATTAGCCTTTGTCGGCTATGCACTCATCCTCAATAATCGATCCTCAACTCGCTCTCACCCTTTCTCTTCACTTCGCGACTTATTGCACGTATCCAGGGCTTACCCAAGCGAGGCCTACTATTTAAGTGGGGTCTATCCGAGCTGAGCTTCATTCAGGAAATCCGATTCCTCTACGTGTACAGTCTTCAATTCCATTTCACTCGCTTCTTATCTCCCTCCTAACCCATGGCCGCGTCGGTGGACTTTCCACGCACAGGGGCGTGACGTGCATCATCTATCTCCCCGGTTCCGTCCCTTGCAGTGTCCCCAGTGTCCATGTGGGGTAAAGTTACAAATATTTCGTGTGCGGCAAGGTCTATGTGTGCTCCTTATATTCGGACCGCTGGATAGGGTAGAGCGCCAGGAAATCCGCTGGCGAGGGCACTTGGGAGTCAACCGGAGAAGCTCCAGTATCGGTTGGGCTAGGGAGGTCCCGTATGTGTTGTGTATAATCGCTATCATTTGGACCGTGGGATAATTTGGGGAGGATGGAGTGCCAGGAAATCCACTGGCAAGGGCACTTAGGAGTCAACCGGAGAAGCTCCAGTATCGGTTAGGCTAGGGAGGTCCTGTATGTGTTGTGTGTAATCGCTATTGTTTGGACCGTGGGATAATTTGGGGAGGATGGAGTGCCAGGAAATCCACTGGCAAGGGCACTTAGGAGTCAACCGGAGAAGCTCCAGTATCGGTTAGGCTAGGGAGGTCCTGTGTGTATTGTGTGTAATCGCTATTGTTTGGACCGTGGGATAATTTGGGGAGGATGGAGTGCCAGGAAATCCACTGGCAAGGGCACTTAGGAGTCAACCGGAGAAGCTCCAGTATCGGCTAGGCTAGGGAGGTCCTGTGTGTGTTGTGTATAATCGCTATTGTTGGACCGTGGGATAATTTGGGGAGGATGGAGTGCCAGGAAATCCACTGGCAAGGGCACTTAGGAGTCAACCGGAGAAGCTCCAGTATCGGCTAGGCTAGGGAGGTCCTGTGGGTGTTGTGTGTAATCGCTATTGTTTGGACCGTGGGATAATTTGGGGAGGATGGAGTGCCAGGAAATCCACTGGCAAGGGCACTTAGGAGTCAACCGGAGAAGCTCCAGTATCGGCTAGGCTAGGGAGGCCCTGCATGTGTTGTGTATAATCGCTTTGTGCACTGTGTAAACTCAACAGATAAAGAGAACTGATCGTTGTAAATTACTCTGGCCGGACACCTTGGAAACGACCTCTTTCCTGACTGTGGGTTAGCATATGGCCTTTTATGCTCCATCCTCCGGTCCCTGCCCCTTCAGCACTACTCACACTCGTATTTCAATATTTACAAGTCCCATTTATTTACATACTCCGACGCAACACCTTAAATTCCCTTACAAGTCAAATTTAAAGGAAACATTCTGGGCCCAGGCCGCCCATCAACTGAGCCACACAAGCCGCGCGGTGCGGTACACAGTCGCCCGTCCCTTTCCCGACTCCCCACGGTGCATAATCCCCTCCGTCCGCTTAAATCACAACGGGGCGCCAGACGACTGAAGAGGGCCCACGTCGGCACGCGTGTCGCACTACGCGCACAGTTACATAATTGATCGAAATCGAATTGTGAAATTAAGCTACCTAGACTGAAAGTCCCAAGAATAAATTTAAATACCTAAGCTGAATGGCCTAAAATATTGCGGACGACACCAAAAAGGGGAATATAATGTGGCTCACATAGCAGTAACGAAAGGGGGGGGGGGTTACTTGGAGGATTTAGGGACTAGGTGCGCACCCGTGTTCACCGCGTGACCTTACTTGAGATGGAGTCGCTGACATGATGGTCGTGACCGTCCAGCGCCCGGCCAGGCGGCCGGAGCCGCCGCCGGCGCCGTGATGCCTGCCGCTGGTCTCTCGTGGGCTGTCCACGGTGTCAGATGTGAGCCGAGAGCGAAGAGCGGCGTGGGATCCGTCGTCCGAGAGAGAGCCAGAGAGCGCGGAATGCGTCGTCCGAGAGAGCTTTTCAGTTCCGTTTCATCAACTTATACTTCTGATGACGTCATACTTCAGAGGGCCGGGCAGCATCACCTTGTCCAATCTCCGTCCTCCATTCTCAGAAGCTGCACTCGGCTCCGCCCTCGAAAGTTCGTGATTTGCTGACCAAGTTCGGTTCCCCTCCGGCCATGGCAGTCGCACCCTTTCACGCAGCGACCGGGTGGAATTCGCCGCCGGCGCTCACGGCGCCTGAGGCGCCAGGTGGCGGGCCTGGCCCTCTGCTCCCCTTGTTTTGAAGTCAGGTCCGGCCAGATGTCCTAGATTTTGTCGTTGGCGACCGAGTTCCATTTCATCCTGTTTTCGTACAAACCGGGTCGGTTCCCGCTCCCCTTTCTTGTTTTGGTTCAAACCAGGCCGGTCTGCACTCCCCTCTCCTTGTTCTTCTCTTCTGGCGGGGTGCCGAGCGTGGGACATTGTCTTGTTTTCCAAAGGTTAAACTGATAAATGGTTCGAGACGGGCCGAATGGCGCGTTTCGGTATGCTATTTGTCGAATCCAAATCCGGGTTCTCATGAAGCGGGGTGGTCATCTATAGAGGACCCCTGTTTGTCAGAGCCGACTGCGCCGTCTGTGTGGACGCCAGCTGGGACGGAGAGAGGGTATCACAGCCGATTTAGCCGGCTGACCGTGTCTGTGCGGCGCTCGCAGATGGCCGTGTTTCAGCTTGTGGCACAGCTTGCAGTTCAGCATGAAAGATGAAAAAAATGTAACGCATCTGCGTTACATTTTCAGACCTCTTTTTATAGTCGCGCCCCGCGACTAAACATTTGAGAGCCCGCTTCTGCCGTGCTATTTGGTGCCGTTTCGTCGTGTTTCTTGGTGACTTCAGAGCAGGTGGCCGTCTTCCAAAGGATTGGTAGCTATTTCAACAGGAGTGTTCGGTTGGGGGGATGGTATAATACGAGCTTGGATGATTGGGACATAAGGAGTGCGGGTTTTTGTGTCATTGCACAGTGTTTCAGGCCATCCTTACATTTCCAGAATTAAAAACATTCACGTACTTTCCCGTAAAACACCAACTACACATCAAATAATTTGCGCGCAAAACAATGGAAATTGAATGAAACCATTTTGAAATAATTAACACATGACAATACAAAAATAACATTGGTACATTTGGTTACTGTAATTTAGATCAATCTAGCGATAACATACCGGTGCAGACTGTGATATGCCAAAGAAGTGAGCCCGGCACCTGATGGTGGCTCCATGAGCCACGACAGCTCCGGTCCGGGATGGCCGCGATGACGGACTGGCGGTCGTCCGCGATTTGGTCTCGAACCGGCCGGCTGCTGCTGTTGTCGTGTCCCAGTTCCGGATTTCCCCAGTCTCGTAGTTGTAGTCGTAGTCCTCGCCGACCATCGATGTCGTACGCAGCTGCCCTGGTGAGCTGTCAGGGCTGGCTATGATCGGCCCAGAACTCGTCGTCTGTGGCTGAGCCTGGTTGAACGTGGCTTCCAAGCTGTTTCTGCTGGTCTGGTGGCCGCAGAGGCTGCGCTCTGGTGTAGACTGCCGATGATGGTTTGGCTGTCACATCTGGCGGCAGGTGTGGTTCCACTGCAGCCTGCTCCATGATTACTTGGCTGTGACGCTGAGAACATCGCTCCGGCCTGCTGCAGATCACATGATCGGTCTCGAAGTTTGGGAAATGGGAGCCACCTGCAATTGATGAACGGCGGATCACCGCCTGCCAGTGCGGCGGGCGGTCCAGAAATCGGCCCGCAGACTGGCCCGGTCCATTACAGCTGTCCATTTTGGTTGAAACAGGCAGCATTGAGGTGTCCCTGAATGGTCGTGTCTAATGATGCTTCATGGTTGTAGTTGTCGTCACCATTACTCCGGTTGCCGTCTGATTTTGTCGTCACAGACGTGCGATGTAACTGCTAACAACATTGTAGTTTTGGTTCTATTCGTGTCTCCTTCTCCTTCTTCCGGTCTTCTGTTGTTATTTATTTCCGGCGTTGCCTTCATTTTGAGTTCCATTGGGCACTGGCTGTCAGGCAGTCGCTGTTGATGACTACCTTTTTTCTGTTCTTCTGTCGGCGTCTCTTCTTCTCTGTGCTGCACGTTTGCTCTTCCAAATGGCTTCGTGATGTTACAGTTCTTCAATCATTTGCATTTTACTCTTCTCAGCTGTCGTTTCCTTTCTGTGATTGCATGTATCCATTGCCATTTAGTATCAACGTCGTTTCCATCGGTATACTACTTCAATGTCTTCTTTCTCGCCGTCACTCGGCTGTGTGTTGTCCTTCTTGTTCTTATCGCAATTCAGCTTTCCATACTGCTTCTAAAACGTGCCTCAATCATTTACAATCTGCGCTGTCACCTTCATTTCAGTATGCTGCGTCCTATTGGTGACTTTTGCCTTCTTCAATCCTGATTTTCATTTCAGCACATTCAATTTCTTCATAGCGTCGTGCTCAGTCGTATTTTTAGTACGTTCATTGGGTTCGGTAACATACATGACTGCCTGTTCTGTAACGGGGGTTTCCGTCACGGAGAACGGCTCGTGGACGGTTGCCGGTCTCCTGTCAGTTCTCTCCAGAGGCGGGTAAGTCCACGGGTCACACATAGGTCACTGCACCTTTTTGGTATAGGATGGGTACAATCTCTTAAAAATTGGGTTAAAATGGCATCCTCGGTGTGATTACTCTAACTTTGGATCACGGGATTTCACTCAAGGTTAGGGTTCGCTAGATGTGAGCCACATAATTTTAGTTAGCGATACCTGTAGCCAAAAAAAAAAAAAAATATATACCAAGCCCGCTCGCCCGTCACTAAAAATTGATCCTCGATTTACCCTTATCACTTCATGATATATACACCCTCCAGCAATCCACGCTTTCTGATTTCAATCAAATCAATTTAACCCGAGTAACGCTGCACTGAGTGACCAGCTCCCACTGCATCTAGCTCAGACATAATATGTTTTCTCACTCACGCTCGCATTTCCTCTGAAATTTTAGCTTTGGGTTCGGCAATGCACGTCCGTCCACCGACTTCATGTTTCCTTTGATTGATCCTACCCCACGTTGGGTACGCCAAATCTGTAGCGGGGTTTCGCGGCGTTGCGGGGCTAACCGGGCAGTGTCTTTCGATAGTGATGGAGAGCAAGCTAACCGGACAGTGTCTTTCGTTATTGAGAGCTCCGTCGGCGCGCTCCTAGAAGCCCTCCTCTGTGTCCAGCCCCTCGCGAACCCGTTCCGACTCAGACTCTACCTCGGGGCGATCAATCATCGGAAACACATAGGCCAGGGTTAGGGAATGGGAGATAATGATAAATGTTAATCAATTACCCTCGATCATATTGGTATAGAAAATCAACTCTATTTAACAAAAAGTCCCACTCTCAAACAACAGCGCCCTTCCTAGCTTGAGGGTCATCTCCCACCAGATATATGTATCAATCATTCGTCCATTTATCCATCCCCTTACAACCATGTCATTCGTCCACTTATACCTCGTAATTTACCAGAGTTGACCATCTCCGGTCCCTCCCCTTTTTCCTAACTTCCCCCGGTGGTGCTAGGGCGCGCGCAAAGTCGTTATCGAGTCATTGGCCTTAAATGTCATTTAACCGTTATCCCTTCATAACCACAATGTTCCGTACATCAGACAAACGCTTCATAATGCTCACGCTACACAATTAGAGATACGACCCACCACATATTTCGGCACTCGACCTTCGCGTTACGTGACTTATTGCGGTCCGTCCCATCACCATGTCGAACTACCTACACAAAAAAAAAACATAAATGTCTTCGGCCAGCGGTTCCGAGACTACGGCTCGCAGGGCACTGTGTAGTCCGGTTTCCGCGGGGGACTTATTTGAAATTTGAGACCGGGGCTGGGTAACTAAGGTCCGTCCGGGCTGCCTGCGTCGTCTCCGTATAGCCGCGGTTTTCGGGCCAGCCCCCGGCGACCGAAAGGGGTTAGTCGTTCGTCGGCTTTACACGAATCCATGACTACCAGTTTATGCCAAATTGCCTATAATAAAACGAAAACTAAGCGTACCACGGCCCGCAATGGGCTTATCTAAAATTTGAAACCGGGCTGGGTAACTAGGTCCGTCCGGGCTGCCTGCATCGTCTCCGTATAGCCACGGCTTTTGGAACAGCACCGGCGACCGAACGGGTAAGCCTCCGTTGGCTTCACACAATCCACGACTACCAGCGTTATAGGTGCCCGAAGCCCTATCTATCCGTTGCTGGTAGTTAAGCTGTCGTCACAGACCTAACCGAAATGACCGCTGCACGGCCGGAGTAAATCGACTGACAGCGGGGTGGCCAGTACCGACTTACCGCGATCACCCGACTCGCATGCTTTGGTATTTAATGTTCACCCCCGTCCTGCAGCATCACACGTTTCTTCGCGGGACATTACTTAACCGGCGGCATACGTCTCCTCGCTGGGACGCCTGGGGTCCTAACCATCTCCGAAACTACCTACGTCACTTATCGAATGTCATCCTGCGCTGATCACTCAATGGACCGATAGCGGACCTAACCTATCTTTTAAAACCGGTCGGGGTCACTAGGTCCCTCCGGGCTGCCTGCATCGTCTCCGTATAGCCACGGCTTTATGGGGCCCGCGCCGGCAACCGAACGGATTAGCCTTTGTCGGCTATGCACTCATCCTCAATAATCGATCCTCAACTCGCTCTCACCCTTTCTCTTCACTTCGCGACTTATTGCACGTATCCAGGGCTTACCCAAGCGAGGCCTACTATTTAAGTGGGGTCTATCCGAGCTGAGCTTCATTCAGGAAATCCGATTCCTCTACGTGTACAGTCTTCAATTCCATTTCACTCGCTTCTTATCTCCCTCCTAACCCATGGCCGCGTCGGTGGACTTTCCACGCACAGGGGCGTGACGTGCATCATCTATCTCCCCGGTTCCGTCCCTTGCAGTGTCCCCAGTGTCCATGTGGGGTAAAGTTACAAATATTTCGTGTGCGGCAAGGTCTATGTGTGCTCCTTATATTCGGACCGCTGGATAGGGTAGAGCGCCAGGAAATCCGCTGGCGAGGGCACTTGGGAGTCAACCGGAGAAGCTCCAGTATCGGTTGGGCTAGGGAGGTCCCGTATGTGTTGTGTATAATCGCTATCATTTGGACCGTGGGATAATTTGGGGAGGATGGAGTGCCAGGAAATCCACTGGCAAGGGCACTTAGGAGTCAACCGGAGAAGCTCCAGTATCGGTTAGGCTAGGGAGGTCCTGTATGTGTTGTGTGTAATCGCTATTGTTTGGACCGTGGGATAATTTGGGGAGGATGGAGTGCCAGGAAATCCACTGGCAAGGGCACTTAGGAGTCAACCGGAGAAGCTCCAGTATCGGTTAGGCTAGGGAGGTCCTGTGTGTATTGTGTGTAATCGCTATTGTTTGGACCGTGGGATAATTTGGGGAGGATGGAGTGCCAGGAAATCCACTGGCAAGGGCACTTAGGAGTCAACCGGAGAAGCTCCAGTATCGGCTAGGCTAGGGAGGTCCTGTGTGTGTTGTGTATAATCGCTATTGTTGGACCGTGGGATAATTTGGGGAGGATGGAGTGCCAGGAAATCCACTGGCAAGGGCACTTAGGAGTCAACCGGAGAAGCTCCAGTATCGGCTAGGCTAGGGAGGTCCTGTGGGTGTTGTGTGTAATCGCTATTGTTTGGACCGTGGGATAATTTGGGGAGGATGGAGTGCCAGGAAATCCACTGGCAAGGGCACTTAGGAGTCAACCGGAGAAGCTCCAGTATCGGCTAGGCTAGGGAGGCCCTGCATGTGTTGTGTATAATCGCTTTGTGCACTGTGTAAACTCAACAGATAAAGAGAACTGATCGTTGTAAATTACTCTGGCCGGACACCTTGGAAACGACCTCTTTCCTGACTGTGGGTTAGCATATGGCCTTTTATGCTCCATCCTCCGGTCCCTGCCCCTTCAGCACTACTCACACTCGTATTTCAATATTTACAAGTCCCATTTATTTACATACTCCGACGCAACACCTTAAATTCCCTTACAAGTCAAATTTAAAGGAAACATTCTGGGCCCAGGCCGCCCATCAACTGAGCCCCACAAGCCGCGCGGTGCGGTACACAGTCGCCCGTCCCTTTCCCGACTCCCCACGGTGCATAATCCCCTCCGTCCGCTTAAATCACAACGGGGCGCCAGACGACTGAAGAGGGCCCACGTCGGCACGCGTGTCGCACTACGCGCACAGTTACATAATTGATCGAAATCGAATTGTGAAATTAAGCTACCTAGACTGAAAGTCCCAAGAATAAATTTAAATACCTAAGCTGAATGGCCTAAAATATTGCGGACGACACCAAAAAGGGGAATATAATGTGGCTCACATAGCAGTAACGAAAGGGGGGGGGGGTTACTTGGAGGATTTAGGGACTAGGTGCGCACCCGTGTTCACCGCGTGACCTTACTTGAGATGGAGTCGCTGACATGATGGTCGTGACCGTCCAGCGCCCGGCCAGGCGGCCGGAGCCGCCGCCGGCGCCGTGATGCCTGCCGCTGGTCTCTCGTGGGCTGTCCACGGTGTCAGATGTGAGCCGAGAGCGAAGAGCGGCGTGGGATCCGTCGTCCGAGAGAGAGCCAGAGAGCGCGGAATGCGTCGTCCGAGAGAGCTTTTCAGTTCCGTTTCATCAACTTATACTTCTGATGACGTCATACTTCAGAGGGCCGGGCAGCATCACCTTGTCCAATCTCCGTCCTCCATTCTCAGAAGCTGCACTCGGCTCCGCCCTCGAAAGTTCGTGATTTGCTGACCAAGTTCGGTTCCCCTCCGGCCATGGCAGTCGCACCCTTTCACGCAGCGACCGGGTGGAATTCGCCGCCGGCGCTCACGGCGCCTGAGGCGCCAGGTGGCGGGCCTGGCCCTCTGCTCCCCTTGTTTTGAAGTCAGGTCCGGCCAGATGTCCTAGATTTTGTCGTTGGCGACCGAGTTCCATTTCATCCTGTTTTCGTACAAACCGGGTCGGTTCCCGCTCCCCTTTCTTGTTTTGGTTCAAACCAGGCCGGTCTGCACTCCCCTCTCCTTGTTCTTCTCTTCTGGCGGGGTGCCGAGCGTGGGACATTGTCTTGTTTTCCAAAGGTTAAACTGATAAATGGTTCGAGACGGGCCGAATGGCGCGTTTCGGTATGCTATTTGTCGAATTCAAATCCGGGTTCTCATGAAGCGGGGTGGTCATCTATAGAGGACCCCTGTTTGTCAGAGCCGACTGCGCCGTCTGTGTGGACGCCAGCTGGGACGGAGAGAGGGTATCACAGCCGATTTAGCCGGCTGACCGTGTCTGTGCGGCGCTCGCAGATGGCCGTGTTTCAGCTTGTGGCACAGCTTGCAGTTCAGCATGAAAGATGAAAAAAATGTAACGCATCTGCGTTACATAACCTTGAAAAATTCCCAGATATACAAGTTGTGAGACCTCTGGAGGACACCATGTATGCGTCCTGTAACGTTCATCTCGGACAGCTATGGTCATTGGCGTCCAAAACAATGTCAGAATCAAGCAGCCTTTTACACCCTCGCGCTTATAGGAAAGAGGGTTGAATGAACCCTCTTTTCACTTTTTTCAGATGACTCAGACTTAAATTGAAATTTTAGTAACCCGTGATGTCGCTAGGCAGCTTTACCACGCCATTTGTAAGCTCCCCTCCCGAAATCACTATTCGAAACCGTTATCGTGACGTAAAATAAATACATTTATAGAAAGAACACCTTCCTAATTTTTTGCATACTTCTTAACAATGAGCCAACTATTTTTTTAAAGAAATAACAATTCAAAAAAATTTGGTCCCAAAGTCCAAAAAATACAAATGAAAAGAAAACTCGATATGTTATATATAAAAAATAGCGTATTTTTCGAAATTTCAAAAATACATATTAATCTCTGTTTCATTGCAAGTTCAATGTTATATAACATTTGGCATTTGAATAATCCATCTTAGAGTTACAGCCCGCCAAACTTAGCGCTGCAAAGCAAGATCCAAAAAATGTTATACACCATAACTCAAAAAATACTTATCTGATAAGCCTGAAATTGTTACAGGTGGATTCAGAGCCCTTGATTACCCCAGAGACCAATTCTCGTCAAATTCCGAGAGATGAGGGTGTCAAATTGGAAAAAAGTGGTACGATCTATCGTGGAATGCCCCAGCTACCAAACGGCAATCTCCGATTTTGAAATTTTTGAGTTTTGACAAAAAAAAACGTTTTTTTAATATTAGCAAAAAAAAATCCAAAAAGTGTTTTGAGTTTCGGAAAAAAAACAGACTATATGTGATATTACTTACCGTCTTCTATCCACATAACACATTTCACATTGATACCTCGTTTTTTGGCCAAGTTATAGCGAAAAAAGTTAAAAAATGATAACGTCAAATTTTCAAACTCAATTTTTGGCAAAGCCCTAGACCACGCAGGGCTAAACAAGGACCACCATTAGACTCCCCGTGACGAGCTGCATCGAATCGATGCCAATTTAATGCAAAAATATCAACTTTGAAATTTGACCTAATTTGACCTGACCTTGAACTGGCCTTTACCAAAACGTGACCTAAGCTGTCCCCAAAGGCTGCCTGACCCACATAATCGCATTTGTCTTGTAAAATGGACCATAAAACATGCATCACACGACACTTTCATATTGTGACTCCCATTGACCTGTATCTGTGACCTGACCTGGTATCAGTGACCTCAGATAGCAAAGTATGATATTTGACGAACAATGTACCATCGATGGTTTTCAATAACTTACCAGTTTACTCGACTTCACAACTCATTTCTTGAAATGCCTGTGAACGGTGAAAATCCGACCTTTGACCTGATCTGTGACGTCATCAGTTTGACCTAGGTCAATGAAATTGGGTCACAAGGTAGTTCCTTGGTGGGGCTATCGAACGCCGTTTGATTTGTGAAAATCGGACGGTAAATTTCCGAGATCTTAGGGGGGGGGGGCGAAACGTCCCTCCCCCTACCACCGATAGCCCTACGGGGCGCGGGTTAATTCGCGGCTAATTTTCCGGAGACCCCGCGGAGGTGCGCGTCCTTACACTGCTTGGAGGGAAGAAAGAGTCCTCGCGATCCTGTCGCTGCTTGTGTATGTAGAAAATTGTAACACGTAATGTATTTATGTTTGCGAGATGATACATGTGTGTACTAATTGCCTTTTCCTTCAACGAAAATTTAAAACGTAGCAGGTCGATGTTCAAAACCCTTCATTCAAAAGAAAATGCCTAACTGTTTTGAGCCTCCAATTTTTGTTGCAGAACACATGTTCTCCATGATTCTTAGACACTGTTGCTAAAAAGCAACATTCATTTATTTCGCCAAAATCAACCAACACCCAACGAAATAAGCTCTGTATTGATAGCACTGTGGTGAGCATACAGGGCCGCGCCACAGACTCACCGGAAGTGTACGTTGAGAACGCCAACTGTGACCAGGATTGAGAAGGTCACCAGCACCATGGTGAAGAGCAGGTACTTGCCGAGCAGCGGCACCGCCAGAGACGTCGGAGGGATGATCTCAGCCAATAGCAGGAAGAACACAGTCAGCGACAGCAGGATCGAGATGCACAGGGTGACCTTCTCGCCCGAGTCGGACGGCAGGTAGAACACCAGCACCGTGAGGAAGCTGATGCCCACGCAGGGGATGATGAGGTTCACCGTGTAGAACAGAGTCTTCCGTCGCATTATCAGGTTGAAGGTAATATCTGGCAGAAGCAGCGGGGTGATAAATAGGTCACTTAGCGACAAAAAAAGGAACAATCGTCACCCTATCACCTTATGACTTTACTTTAGGGTGAGAGCTTACTTTTGGCTTTGAGCTCTGCTGGACCCAATCCAGCAACCTCCCGATTTGCAGCGTATGTTAGGTATAGCTCAATCGGCGCCGTGAACGATTATTATGAAAATTAGACGGTCGAAAGACTATTTTTGCCACATGGAACACGAAACAATTTGCAGGCATCACATGTATGAACCTTGCGGTTGAGAGTTGAGACCTAAGTAAGGCTGGCATAGCTTGGGCGACATCAGACGAGCATGGGACAATGTTGTACCCGACATGTAGGTGGCGCTACAAAAGTCTGAGCGGATGGTGCGGTACCTATTTGTTTTGCTTTTGTTTTGTTGGGTTAGGCCCTTTCGGTCTGGCGAGACCACTTCAGGGCCGGTAGTTTGGTAGGAAACAGGGGGAGCCATTGGTCTGGGCAGGCACCCTAGAGAGTCGCCGGAACTGAACCCATCCAGAGCACAGGCCGACCAGCCCTCTCAAGCACTCACCACAATTGGGTACGGGCGTGCTCTTACGGGCATTCCCGCTTGGGATAATGTGGCCCGTCCAGTCCGGAACAGGGGGGGGGGGGGGTCGAAGTGGGGAGGAGAAGGACTTGAAAGTGCTGAGGATGGAAAAGGAAAAGAAAAGAAAAGGTGATGGTGCGGCCATGGATGAAGTAGTTAGGTAGCTGGCAATCTATGGTGCAGCTGTAGCTTTCAATGTGGAAACACAAATACGCTATGCTATGGTAGGTGGCGCTACCGGACTCCGATAGGTGACGCTGAGGCCACAGCAGAGCCTGCCTGGGGTGGAAGCGGTCTGGTGCGAGGCATGCACATTACCGCATTGGTGGTCTGGGTGGATGCAGGGGAGGGGCAATTGGTATGTATTCTCCTCCTCCGCCGCTCAAATGTGATGCAACTCTTTTGTTTTCAACTTATGAAACGAAAATTTAGCGTTTTATGACTTCGCATTCCACAATAGCGCGCGATAGAACGAGATCCCAGGGAATCTTAATTAAACTTTGATTGATCTTATAAGTAGTAAGCAAGCGTCTAACACCTTCCTATATCGTACCTGTAGGTATGTAGGTCCTCAAATTGCTTCGTTGACGATGATGCAGATTACCAGTCAACTTTCGCTTTAGATATCATGCGATTCATGCTCATCCAGTTCGGTATGTTGCGTTGCAAAAATAATTTACCTGGATAGGGCGTCTCAACATAGAGCTCTTCGTTCCGCTTGGCCGGTATTTCGAGTATGTCCCACTCCACGCTCATGTAGTACTCCTTCAGGTCGATGCCGAAATCAACGATGTTGCTGCCCGGCCTTTGCTCCATGTGTTTTAGGTCTACCTGGGAAAAGAAGGCCACGGTGAACGCTGGGATATCTGATGCACACCACCCGGTTGTCGAGTAGTTTTATAGAAAAGGTAGCAGTCTATCCTTATTGCTCACCCAACTTTCCCAAAGTTGTATGGAAACAAATATGCCCGAGAAGTATAACGATGAAAGCATAGGACGTCTCAAGATGTCACGTACACTCACTATGAAAATCCAGAGCGTTCGAACTCATAAGAGACTCGTTATTGTCATCTTCTCTGAGAAAAATATTATTCTTATAATTGAAATTTCCTTTGTTTTCGCTTCCAATGATGGGTTTTGTGCGGGATTTCCGCACCGTTCCCCCACTAATCGAGAAGAGCCGGAACGGAAATCCAAGTTATCCCAGGCGCTGGCTAGTCAGGTCAGGAATCGGACGGAATATCCCGAACGCACAAGATAACAAATCACACAAGTTTTAGACTAGCCTTTCGACTTTGGCATTATTGTTGCGACCTGAAATGTGCCTAAAACGACGTGCAAAACTCCTCCCGAAGTCAGTTTAACCTTCCATTTGTCACCAGTGAGAAGGCCGCACATTTAATCAAGTCGTCCACGGCTCATATCCGAGGGAAGGCGTCATCATTTCCGAACGGGGGCTCGTTACCGTCAGTTGAACTGACGTCGGATGACGGACCGCCATTGTGACCATTGTGCTGCCGCAGCGTCATCAAACTCTCCGCCGGCGCCCGGTCAGACAGTCCGCTCCACTCTACCCCGGTTCACTCTGCCCTGTCAGGGACTGCAGCCCTCCCTGCACCCCTCCCCCGCCCCGTTCCCCTCCTCAAACACCGTTCACCGACGTGTGGCCAAATTCGCCCGGCCGCGCCGACGGCCGTGTCGGGCGTCCCGCCGAGATTTGGGCGCCGCTCTCTGGGGATCGATGGCGCCTCACCAGGCGAGCCACGTACCGCTGAGGACAGACCCGAACCCCTCCCCCTCCCCGGACCCAGCGGGGCCCACACCGGACCCACACCGGACCCGTTCCGGACCCGGAGACAAGCGCTCGTCCGCCGAGCGCCCCCCGGAAGGGCGCGCCGCCGCCGCCCCGGGCCCAGCCTATTGACAGCCACGGCCGGCCGGGCCGCCGCACGCCGCACCAGACGGCTGCGCTCGCATCGGCTTTGGCAGAGGAGAGAGCGCAACGAGGGCAGAGGAAGGGATGGTCGAGAGACTGATGGTATTGGAGAGACGACATGATGTGGAAAGAAAAAAAATGAAGGATAGAGGTCAAAGAAAAGAGCTATAATGTTGAAAGGCTGGAGGATGACATTGGAAATTACGCGAAAGCGAGTGATGAGGCGTCGAGAAACGCGCGGGAGGGGCTGATGAATGGTCTGCTGAGGAGGCAACAAAAGAAAACGAACCGGACGGGGCCAAGGCTTTGCGAGATAAAGTGCGGCGAAGACGGTGCAGTGGCATACATAATGCATACACCGCACTGAGGTGTTGATGGCACCTTACTGGATCGGATGAGACTGTAAGATTCATTAGAACGGCGAGGCCCACAGCCATACACACATCGGCGCCGCAAACGCCCGTACGTACTCGGCGGCGGCATCGTGCGAACCCATGACTCATATGAAACACCCAGTGACACCTAGCGGTCGGCCAGACATTGCACTGACGTGGAAGTGACTACAGGCGGCGGCGCCCCACGAACTGCACCCTTCCCTTTGCTGACAAACCATCACAGAGGGAACATCTTTGTGCTGCCTGCCGACGATTGCAGATTGCCACTAGGCGCAAATAAGGTGGGTCGTATCCTGCATTTCCGCTGACGCCCTACTGGCCGCCATGACCGACTGCAGCCCTAGGACAGGGTTGCGCGTCGGCCATTATTGTTCAGGCCAGAGCTCTCCAACGGCCGACAGTATCACCGACCGTATACGCAGTTATGCTCGTGCCCCCTTTCAGGGAGATACGATTTATGCTGCCACCAGACTGCTAGCCTCGCATCTTGTTGTGTTTATAGACCTGTCCACGTGCATGACCTAATGTCTCTGTGCACCCAAGGCCAAGCCACCCTGACGCCATCTTGGCGGGAGCGACCAGCAATCGTGTGACCTCTGCCCAGCGATCGCGTGATCGTGACGTCAGCGGTAGGTGTGGACACCTCCAGCGCTGGTGGCGCCGCGGCGGCAGCGACAGCAACTGCTGGTAGCCACGTGGCCGCCAGCGGCGCAGGCGCGGGCGTGTCACGTAACCGTCACTGCGCTGTGAGGCGGCCCGGGTGACTCATCCGCCGTGACGTCAGCTGACCGTGACCGTGGCGTAGCGGCCTTTGGCCCGGCGCCCGGACCGCAGGTCCGCAGCTGATCGGGGGTCGTCTTGCACCGGGTCTGCAGCGGGCCATCTGGGCTGGAGTCAGGTCACTGCTGGCCGTATGCCGCTCTGTGGGTGCTAGAATGACTGCATGCTGCATTGCCGCCACGAGCATGTCCACTGACCGTCACACCTACACCGGAGTCGCAGTGTCGCACTCCCACTGAACTCATCTGTCCGCTGGCAGTGTGTATGGTACTGAGAAGCCTGTCCATCGACGCAGCCTGTATTAAGTCCTGGCACTGACTGACCGGCGCGACTCACCGGCCGGTTGCGATCGGCCACCGTGTGCCCGAGGCGCCGGACGTGCACAGCGGTCAGCGTCCACGCAGGGACGCGGCAGGGGTGTGCACAGATGTCAGTGCACACAGACAGGCCGCCAGCCGGCACCAAGTCTCTACACTGCCCTTCCCGAAGAAAATGAGCCATTGCGCCGCACACCAACACATAACTATGAAAAAAAATCAGTTTGTTTCCGCAATCGGCCCAACCGGCGATCACCAGCTTCGCTAGCACCCGACTCCGCCGGTACGGACGTTAACTGTTTCGCAGCCGTCAGCCCGCCGCTCTGACCCTATGCAGGACGCTGATCGACAGAGGGCGTGAAAGGAGTCGAGACCGAGTCGCGCCAAAAGAAAATTGGTATATGAAGGTTACGCGTACCACCGATTGCCGAGCACGTGCTAATGGCACCTTACTGGATCGGATGAGACTGTAAGATTCATTAGAACGGCGAGGCCCACAGCCATACACACATCGGCGCCGCAAACGCCCGTACGTACTCGGCGGCGGCATCGTGCGAACCCATGACTCATATGAAACACCCAGTGACACCTAGCGGTCGGCCAGACATTGCACTGACGTGGAAGTGACTACAGGCGGCGGCGCCCCACGAACTGCACCCTTCCCTTTGCTGACAAACCATCACAGAGGGAACATCTTTCCCCACCTCCTCCCCACTCCCCCACTATTACATTATCTTCCCTCCCAACCCATTGTCTCCTCCTTTCATCAGTCCGTCTCGTCTTTCAGCGGGAAATCACGGCACTGACCCTATGCAGGACGCTGATCGACAGAGGGCGTGAAAGGAGTCGAGACCGAGTCGCGCCAAAAGAAAATTGGTATATGAAGGTTACGCGTACCACCGATTGCCGAGCACGTGCTAATGCGGCAACTGCAGTAGGGCTAGTTAGAGCGGCCGCATCCCCATCACTCTCGTTTAAACCCGCGCCCTGCTGGGGGGGTGTTTGAACACCCCCCTTGTGGTTTTTCGCGAATATCTCAAAAACGGCGGCGCGGAGCGCCGCCGTTTTTGGTACACCTTATCATACATCAATTCTACACATGTTGTGAAAATTTCAGACCAAGGTCATTCAAGGTCAGGTCACCAGGTCACTTGAAGTGACCTCACCTCATAAAAAGTTTCAATGTCTGTCATAGCTACACCGAGTGACCGATCGCTTTGAAACTTTCAGCGATTGCTAAGAGCAATGGCATGTACAAAATGTATATCTCAGAATTTTGATATCGATGACCTAAGGTCAGGTCAATTTTGCGACCTCCCCATTATAATGCGCCTCTTTTGGATGAAAGACATTATAAACACTCCCAAACACCGAATTACAAGTGGTTTAGACACACTGAACATGAAAATGGTGTCCGTGACCCTTGTTTATGCCCTGAGGTCATCTTAGGTCACGAATGGTATCTAACAGTTTTTCGCAAATAACTTTTGATAGAGGCATGCTAGAGCGATGAAAACGCCTTAGATGTGTTCAGCTCGACGATACGGATCGACTGATATGCAACATGACCCTTTCCGGTCAGGTCATGACCTTGACCTGAGGTCAAATTTTCAAGTTGACCTTTCAAGGTCAAGTTATAGTTCATTCGATGCGTCTTGACGAGAGGAACACGATGCCGGTAAAAGTAAGCTCGTACAGGGCTTGGGTCAAAAGTTATTGCAGAAAAACTGTTTCCGAAAAAAATCGGCTATTTTTGCAGTTTTTGCCCCCTGCAGGCAAAACCGTTGACGCTAGGTCAAATCTGAGAGAATTACTCAGAAAGGGCGTTAATAGGGCTATCGAATGCGCTTTTCCGCGGCGCTGTAGCTCTATTGGTTCCCGAGTTATGCGTTGGCTTCTTGGAAATTTTCGCCATTCGACCTGGAAATCGGCGAAATTTTGCCTTCAATGACCTCTGGTGACCTGACCTTTGACCTGACCAAAAAATTGACCGAAGTGATTTCGTCATTATTTTTGACGCTCTTTCGAACGCCGCCTTCCGCGTATCGCTACGTGGCCCAGGAGCCGAGTTACAAGGGGGGGTGTTCAAACACCCCCCCCCCCCCCCAGCAGGGCGTGGAAATCCAGGACCCCCAGCTGGGCGCGGGTTAATGGCTCGTCTGATAAACTACCCCAGATAAATCACTAAATGAGTTGGAAAATGTAATTTTCAAGGTAATCAAGGCATCGCTAACGTCTGGCAATCAAGATAAATGGCCAGTGTTTCTGCACGATCAACAAAAGAAGCTATTAAAAGCCAATCCGATAGCAAAATTTTGTAAGTAGGCTGTCCGAAAAGTTCTGGGATGGATCGATGCTAATTCAGTGAAAGTTTAACACTGCATTTGGCAAAAAGTTGCTTGATATCGCTATATATGTAAGTCTAAAATCAGTTTCGACTTGTACATACCTAACTATCCGCAGGTCGTTCATTTCTTTGACTAAACCACTTTTCTTAAAATCTATTTACATGGAAAAAACAGGCTTCATGGTAATTATATATCATTTATAGCGCTCTACAATTCAGGTAGGTAAGTGTTACATTGCTTTAATTGTTTGCTAAAAGTGAGCAACCTAAATAATGAGACATAAAGGTATGAACGTCCTGCCCACCTCCTATACCTGAAAGCCGTCGTAGGTCCAGCTGCCGAACTTCATGACGCAGCTCTGCTCGTCGAAAGGGAACCACTCTACGTCGATCTCGCAGGAGGACTTGTAGATGGCCGGCGGCTTCCAGACCACCTGTCCGTCGTAGCGCAACGTCGCCTTGGTCATCAGCGTCACCTCGTAGTTGCCGTCAGCGCTGGAAGAGACGTCAGGGACACGGTTATCACACAGTGGCACGGACTGCAGTGGATGGGGCTGACGTCAAAAGGGTGGTTTGCAAGTGAAACAGGTCAGAGTAGTAGACTGAACTGTCATAAATCAGAAGGTACTGCTGGCATTGTAACAGAAATAAATCAAAATCATATGTATCGTAAAAATTGCTGTTTTCGTGAATGGTCTTGTGTGAACCGATATCAAAATTCCGAGATATACAAATTGTAGCTACTAATGACCTTATAACATCCTGCGACTTTCAAAGGCCTCCGACATCTACTGTAGCTCTGGCACGGTGACAAAGTTGCAAAAAAGTGACTTGAGGTTGGGTCATTCAAAGTGACCTGGTGACCTGACCTTAAAAGTTAGGAGGTTGAAACTTGCACACCATGTGTAAAATTGATGAGGAAATAGTCGTACCAAATTTCGCGGCGCTACGCCCCGCGGTTTTCTCGCTATTCGCGAAAAATCTCAGGGGGGCGGATATCCGCCCCCGTCGGTGCGCGGGTTAAGTGCCGTTAAATGTAGAGCAAAAAACCTATCCATACTTAATAGCACCTAGAAAATATTATGTTCCAAAACTGCAGCGTCTATTTTAGCCATGTTTCTTCCTATGTTGAGGTATGCCTTTGATGTTCAAAACAACGTTGAAGTTTGAACGTCTTATCATTTAACCCTCGCCCCGTTGGGGGGGCCATTTTGGCCCCCCCCCCTGTGGTTTTTCCTGAATAGCAAGAAAACGGCGGCGCGCAGCGCCGCCAAATTTTCAGTACCTTCCCGGGCATCAATTTGACACCTTCACACCAAATTTCAAGTCTTAGGTCACCTTAGGTCAGGAGTTATTGAGGTCAAACTGAGGTCATGTTCGAGCAAAAATGAGCAAAAAACATGCAATCTTGAAACGCTCACCAAATCTACAGTTATCAAGCAATTTCAAAGTTCTTTTTATGGTCTAGTAGACAAAAAGCGGCGCTACAAAACTGCTATCTCGGATTTTCGAAATTTTTGGTTTTTGACAAAAAAAAAAATCAAAAAATTGATTTTTTTAGAAAAAAAAAAACTTTGAAAAAAATCCAAAATTTTTCCGAATTTCGAAAAAAAAACAGAATATATGTGATAGTCCCAGCGCTCTTCTATATACATACCAAATTTCAGATCGATATCTCGTTTTTGGCCAGTTATAGCGAAAAAAACTGTTCAAAAATGATGACGTCAAATTTTTGAACTCAATTTTTAGCAATTCTAGACCACGTACGGCAAAACAAAGACCACCATTGAACTCCCCGTGACGAGCTGCATCGATTCGATACCCATTTTATGCAAAAATATTAACTTTGAAATTGACCTAATTTGACCTGACCTTGACCTGACCTTGACCTGACCTTGACCAAAACGTGATCTAAGCTGGCCCCAAAGGCTGCCTGA
>NW_024883554.1:0-66093 GCF_019059575.1 Amphibalanus amphitrite
TCTCTCTCTCTCTCTCTCTATCTCTCTCTCTCTCTCTCTCTCTCTCTCTCTCTCTCTCTCTCTCTCTCTCTTCTCTCTCTCTCTCTCTCTCCTCTTCTATCTCTCTCTCTCTCTCTCTCTCTCTCTCTCTCTCTCTCTCTCTCTCTCTCTCTCTCTCTCTCTCTATCTCTCTCTCTCTCTCTTCTCTCTCTCTCTCTCCCCCGATCCCGTTCCGACCTACCGTCCTGTCCGGTGCCACAGTCACCGATCAACTGGAACCGCCGAGCCAGCCAGCCGAGACTCCGACGCCGTCTCAGACGCGCCGGGTTCGTCTCACGTGTGACCGTCGCGTCGGAATCGTCGCCAGTGACGCGTCGCGGACCGCTCGCTGCGTCCCACGTGACCCGTCGGCGGCTTGGCCGTAACTTTAGGGGGGGGGGGAGAACGGAACGTTTATCGTAAATCATAGAGTTTCGTAATAAATGGAACATCAGCGCCTGCAAAGCCTCCCATCTAGCTAACGGGAGTTTTAAATCTTAGTTCTTATATTTAATTTGAGGTCCGATATATTGAGTGTCTGACTCTGTACGTTCAGTTTCGACAAAAATGGTTTTCATTCCATTGTATTTGGCATATAAAATAAAGCAATAGATCTTCCCTGTGTGATTCTGATGCCGCTAGGACTATCCCTAGCAATACATTTTCCCTAGCCACGACTTGGTGATTTCATAACAGTCGCGGCTACTCCTCACCAGTCTCACCAAAACGTCTCCAAGCATAACTGTGCAACTTCTAACCTCATTAGTGCGTCCCCAGCGGAATCGGCCCGTCCCCAGCCGTACCAGTACGTCCGCAGCCATGCTCACGCTGTTCTCGGCCGTACCGACTCCTCCCCAGCCGTACCAATACGTCCCCAGCCATTCCGGCCCCGTCCGTCTCACTGCCAGCGGCGCGTGCATGAAACCATGACCCCGGTCAGTGTGCCGCACAGTGGACGGCGGGCAGTGCAGACCGGCGCTCCCGGCCGCGATCCACGGCCGATTCTGGGCTAAAGTTTCGGCTCCGCTGAGCGCCCAATGAGGGTGTAAGCGCTGCCTCCCGTGAGGTAACGCCGGTTAGCGATGGCGCCGGTTACAGAGGGGTGCCGCAGTGGCCGGTCAGTGTGGGAATGCCGTCCAGTGTGTTACGCGCCGCCTGCCTGATGATCTGTCTGTTCTACATTTTCGCGTGGTATGCTGTGGGCGAGAGAAGAGTGATAAAAACGGCGTGGGAATGTTTACATTAAGTTGTCCACACTTGTAACTAATTGAGATATTACGAACACCACGCTAATACGTTGTGTTTCTTCACTCCCAGTCTCACACTTATTTGTGGTTTTTATTTTTATTTTCACACTTTTATCGCTGGACGTAAAAACGTCTTGACAGTATTAGGCCATAGAACAACAAAAATATTCAGAGAACAGCGACCGTTTATTGTACACTGGTGCTACTAAAAGCATACATATAATCGCATTTGAGCCTCTTCAGCACTCACTCTGGAGATGGTCAGATACTATACCGGGTATAGCGTAGCGTGGTATACAAGCCACGCTACTTTAATGTTTTCAACTGATTATATTCATCTTTGTAGATGCGTCAAAGGAAAATATATTTCAGTTCTGGCTCTAGCCGCCGGCCACTCTATCCACAGCGTGTGACGGATGATACAGCCTTTGCCCCGAATCGTTCACAGTTTCAGCTTTTGACAAGCGTAGCGCAGTGGCAGGTTTCCGAACGCCTTCTAGGTAACGAAGCATGGGACAGATCTGAAATCGCGGCCAGACCTGCTGAGCAGTCGGTCCTGTCAGTTTCTCTTCGGGTCTCGATCTGACCAAGGGTTTTCTTATTTGTCCCCATCCCCTTCTGATATGGAGTCAGAGAAAATATCATCAGCTGGTTAGGCGCCCGTTAAATGTTAATTCTCTTCGTAACCGGTCTCCGCCTGGGGAGAATGGCTCCATAGTCCATTAATTTTACTGACGGGACCGATACCTGCTTGTCTCCTTCAAGCAGAGATCCGTAAAAGACCGGAACGCGAAGTTTGAGCTGAGCAATGCTTTTGACCAGCTAAGTAAAAACAGGGCCGTGTTGATGTTTGTCCTTGCAAAATAACTGATTATATAATGTGTTTTGCCGAGCAAGCCATTTGTGTCATTTGTGGTTTGTTATGCTTTGGTCTTTTCTCCAAGCAGTATGGCTTTGGCATTGGAGTATTTAATCTAACATTTTGTTAACCATCATTTGTCAAATGTAAGAGGACTGGCTCAAGAGCAGAAGCAGTAGGCATACTTAGATGGTTAATTTAGTTAAAAATGAAACTGCACTTCCAATTGTAATGTTTATATTGAAGAAGGTTTGCATTTTTGAGGAGCTTTATATCTTTATTTGTGCTAAATATATGAAATATTGTATTTTCTCAGGGATTCTGTAGTATTATGCACCGTATGTGGACTTGAGGGGAGTTTTGTGTCCTTACTTTCGAGCGCACCCTATAAAGTCATCACCGTGCATGTCGTGACCTTCACTTGGGATATGCAATGCACTCCGTTAGCGGATATCTTTCTGACGGTCTGTGGCTGGTCATGGGCTGGCCCACGAGCGATGTAAGATACAAAAGCCTGGTTCTGGTGAACATTAAAGTTAATTATGTGATGGAGCAGGCTCGGTTTCAGACTCTGATTAAAACTAACCCTAGCCGCCGGCTAGACCGCGCCGCCAGGAGAGGGAAAGCGGCCCAGAACTTGACGGCGGCGGCGGCGGCGGCGGCGGCGGCGAGCATTCTGTCCACGGACACCACGCAGAGAGGCCGTGCTAGGAGACGCGGATAGATCCAGTAGACGGAGGCGAGTGCAGAGCTGGCGGACAGGCGTTCGTTCCAACCACGCGTCGAGCGAGAGAGCGATACAGTGACACCGAGACAGCGACTACGGCATACGGAGAGACAGGACAGGACAGGAGGGAGTAGCGAGGACTCGAGGGACAGCCGTCGACAAGCTTGTCTGTCCTGCAGCTCAGCTGTACTTACATATTCCTGGGTTCGCTGCCTTAGTTTCTGGTGGCGGAGGAAGGATTTAAAGCAGGTGAACCGCCTCGCTATCTCCTGGAGCTGTCAATTTCTGCTCTGTTAGTTGTTTCCGCTCCGAGGGTCTCTGGACAGACTGTGATCAGTGGATTCCTCGGACCAGTCTATCTACCGTTGGAGGAGCACCTACGGAGTGTCATTCTGACATTCCACCAACGCCGCGTTCCTGGAGACGTCTTGTTACTTCTCTCAGCAAGGTGAGTCGATTCACTAAGACGATTGCGATTTATTCATTTACATGGAATGCCACCTTCGTACCTTATTAACGGCTTTTGTTGCATGTACTTCGTGTCCGTTGGTCAATCAGGCGCCTGTAACGTTGTTTGCATAACGCATTATTGCCAGTAGTTGACTTTGGTACGTACATACATGATATGTAAGATGTGAAAATAACTGATTTCATGATGCGTTATTTTCAGTTCCATTTTCATAATGCATTTATGATAACTCCTGTTCATGATACTCATACACGCAGTGTCCAAAAATTTATTGGTTTGGGTGGGGAGCAGCAGCCAATTAAAAACCATGTTACGCTCTCACCTCTAATTTCTAGGAACAATTATCCATTTCCAATTTTACAGAGATAAAGCATTTGCTTGGACAGTCGTTTTATATCTAACATTTTATTATCCTGCTATAGAAATTTATGTTATTTATTCATATTCTTTCCGCTCTTTCCGGGCCTTACTTGACCGGCGGTTTTGCACTTGAGAGGAAGTTCCCTCTGCCACCAAAGGCAAAATACGTAGTTTTGGGACACCCGTGCATATTGAACTTCCACCTAAATCCAACCCAACTCACATAGTGGCGAAACTAGGAAGTTTGTTGCGCACTGCTTTTCAGACTTGCGTGGTTCACACCGGATCCGTAATGACGCCGTAACCGTTACGGACGTAATGAGCTAGAGATTTCTCAAGATTCCCCAAGCATTGTGACTTTTGTAGACGAAGTTGAAATGTGGCAACCAGTCGCCGTAAACTGGCAGCGTCCACCGTACTCGTTACGGAACGTAACAGAAGTTGGGAAAATTGAACTTTTCGGCCCGACCTGCCGCCGTAATGACTTTTATCGACATGTATCTCCAAAACGGTTTGACTGTTTGATGAGCGGTCTTCTTTCGGGAGGGGCTGCATCCTTTCTACCCTGAACTGTGCTATTGATATCACTCATGAGTGCCTGTTACAGCACGTGTCACGTGCGACGAGAGAGGTTCCAAAAGAGCTCGTCATACCATAACTCGGGAACGGCTGAATGGAAACGGTTCAATATTTGTTTGTTGTTTTGGCTGGGTGCACACTACACATCCAGTGACCTTAGGACGATTTCGAATTGCCTCAGCGCGTGCGCACGTGCGCACCCCTTTTTCACATCTCGGGATTGGCTGTGCCAATCGCGCCCATATTTGGTATGCTGAATGACAGCATGTTTATATGCAAATTGCACAGGTTGACAAAAGCATTGATCTGCACGTGCGCACGTGCGTACCCCTTTTTCATATCTGGGGATCGGCTGGGCCGATCGCGTTCATATTTGGTGTGCTGAATGACATCATGTTTATATGCAAATTGCACAGGTTGACAAAAGCATTGATCTGCACGTGCGCACGTGCGTGCTCCTTTTTCATATCTGGGGATCGGCCGGGCCGATCGCGTTCATATTTGGTGTGCTGAATGACACCATGTACATATGAAGATTGAACAGGTCGGCAAAGGCATTGGTCTGCACGTGCGCGCGTGCGTACCCCTTTTTGGCATCTTGGGATCGGCTGGGCCGATAGCGCTCATATTAAGTATGCTGAATGACACCAAGTTTATTTGCAGATTGCACAGGTCAGCAAAAGCATTGATCTGCACGTGCGCACGTGCGCACCCCTTTTTCATATCTGAGGATCGGCTGGGCCGAAAGTGCTTATATCAAGCATGCTGATTGATAACATGCTTATATGTAGAATTCACAAGTCGGCAAAGGTATTGATCGGCACGTGCGCACGTGCGCACCCCTTTTTCATATCTCGGGATCGGCTGGGCCGATAGCGCTCACATTTGGACTTTGGTATGCTGAATGACACCACGCATATAAAGTATGCAGATCGTAAAGGTCAGCGAGAGTATTGGTCGGCAATGCGCACGTGCCCACCCCTTCTCACATGTTGCGATTGATTGGGCTGGTCTGGGTAGCGGGTAGCGGTCTGCTCGTGTGCAAGTGCGGACCTTTCTACTTGAAAAAAATCGTATCAACTCGCCGACTGATTTTTAGGCATTACTTCATATAGGTATGCCTTCAGTAATCAGTATGTCACAACCTACTTTGTATCTCTTGAGTGACGTACATAAAATTCATGTTCCGTAATTACATTTCACTCGTTTGTTTAAAGATAACATTTCCTTCGTAGGCCTAGCCTAGCCCTAATTATGTAGGTATGTTACAGGTCAAGTTCAAAGTCCACAAAATAAATTCCATTACATAGATTCTCGTGCCACGTCTTTTATGCAGTTCTGAGTCAACTTCGCTGCCCATATTGCCCCTGCTAGACTTGATGCTTGGACGGACACTGCACGGCCTCTTCGCAAGCCAATTGAGCAAACTGTAGGTACGATGCGTACGTTGATCTTGCCCATGGATAGCAGCGATTCACGAGTGTAGAAAATGAGCTTGCTGTTGACCAGCATAGGCATGTTCTCTTGTTTATGCCAAAAAAGGATAAAAGATTATCTGTATAGTATCATGCCCACAATTGTAGTTAATTAACAATGATATGCCTCCATACAATTATAAACCACTATGCAAAAGTGATAAGAATAAATTTAAAAAGAAGAGAGCAAAACCAATTAAAATTCTGACGCACCGATATTAAGAAACAGCTCTTAGCTTTAGCCCATTTTTCTATTGTTTATAAGCAAAATAGTTTTGGCGCACTTGATTCGAAGCACGGCGCTCAACATGGCAATTCCCGGTGCACACCGAATCCGTAACGAATACGGCGTTACGTCGCCAAAAAATCGAACTACGCATGCGCGTTGCATTGTGCCCTCCTCTTTCAAGATATTATTTAATCGCCGACGTATTCATTACGGCACGTAACGGTCATTACGGATCCGGTGTGAACCACGCATAAGTAGGACATACACTTGTCTTTCAGCATATGAATGCACTTAATCGAGCATACATATGTATAGTGTCCAATTCCATCAGTAGTTAAGTACAAAGAGTATAGACTTGCATACCTACCAGTATAACGCCTTTGGGGCGACTAACGGAGCGAGCGAGAGGGTGAGCCTTGCACGTGCGAAATTTCGAGGGGGTACCTCCAGTTGACTTGTGCACGGCACCCTACTAACCGGTCTCTAGCGATGTGCCGAATTTGAGCACAATCGGCCCAGCCATTCCCGAGATCTGGAAGCGGCACCCTGCACGTGCGCACGTGCAAAATGGGTCCCAACTGACTTTTGCACGGCACCCTACTAACCGGTCCCTAACCATGTACCAAATTTGAGCGCCATCGGTCCAGCCGTTCTCGAGATCTGGAATCGACCCCTGCACGTGCGCACGTGCAGCAGCACCCCAACTCTGGCACATGGATATGCATTGCCTAGTGCAGTGGTCGGCAGGTCATTCGGGGTCGTGCCCCCTTTTTGGGCGCCAGGCAGGGCCATTACCCCCACCTACCAGACCCCATTGCTGACACAACTAAGTTTACTGAAATTCCATACCGTCCTGGAACTCTTTGGGTATTTGTGCATTTCCAATATATCAAATTTAAAACATGACACTTCCTCCACAAAACATTTAATGCCTATATCCCAGTAGCGGCGGAACACCTTCAATTAAGGGGGAGGGGGGAGCACTGCCGACTTTTGGTCCCATTCTTTCCATGCAACGCCCGTAGGGCTGGGCTAATGTTAAAATGCAAAAATCAAAGGGTGCACGGTGCTCCGGTGCCCTCCCCGTTTCGCCGCCTATGCTATATCCCATTTAACCCTTGTACGTATAGGGGCGGCGGGTGGTTTTTCGTTAAAAGCTCACGTAAAAGTAAAAGGCATTGGATCACGACCAAATTGTACCCTCGAGCCCATCATTTTTTTTTTTCACCAGCCCGGAAAATATAATGACCTGAGACCTGTTTTACCAACAGAAAAATAACCGCCTGCCGGAATTTTTGCCTCAAGACCGCTTCACATACGGAGTGTAAACGCGATGGGCTCGTAAGCGGATAGGGCTTTACCGTTTACGCTCCATATGTGAAACGATCTTTAGGCAAAAATTCCGGCAGGCGGCTATTTTTCTGTTGGTAAAACTGGCCTCTGGACCCATAATGACCGTTGGCTTATGAGCTTTTTCTGGAGATCATCTTGAGCCATAAAATCTCACTTCAAGAAGTTATAGCGGGTCCCGATTTTCTCGACACTTATCATTGCCCTCTTGAATGAGACAGAATGACCAAGGACCTTAAAAATGGGCAGCAGCGGCTTCCTATGGTCACGGGTAGCACGCTCGTCTTTTTTATGCACAGCTCCATATCAGAGTCCGAGAGGCCGCGGGGGTCCGATCGACTCCTCCCCCTTACGTTAGCGGCTGTTGAAACGCCAACAGACGGGCGACGGTTAAAAGTTGCAGCTGCTTTTGTACGACTGTACGGAGGGGTGAGATGGTGAGGCGAGCAGGACGTGAAAATTTGTATCTAATCAATGTGTGCTGTGCCTTTGGCCTGGGCTAATCTTTGAACCCTGGGATGCAACAGTCACGATGGCTCCATCACTGGAGCTACAAACTCTAAAAAGATAGGCTTTCTCAGAATCCCTCATTACCCCCACCGAAAGGGCTCCATTACCCCCAAAGGGGGCATGCCCCACCATTTGCCGACCCCTGGCCTAGTGGGTGCCTACCTACATGCCAACTTTCAGCGCAATCGGCCAAGTAGTTACGGAGATATTGCAACAATTACAAAAGTGACACCTCTTCGTTTTGCACGTGGCACGTGCATAAGGGGCTACCCACATGCATCAGGAATAGTCCAATACTTGGTAGAAGGAATGAAGCTACCCTACAAAAATTACCGCGTGTAAATCGGTCAAGTGGTTGCTGAGATATAAGCCTCGCAAAAGCGTGACCACGGCCGGCCGCTCATACTCAGAAATTTCCGTTAATCTAAGGAAAGACTACGCTCGCTTCGCTCGCTCCGTAATTAGGTACGTATGTATTATCTGCCGCGACTCTATATTATAGAATCGTTTGCCCACTAGAATGAGGAGAACCTCTTAAGTCTTCATCAAAAACATTTTGATTTGGTTCTTTATAGAAACGAGCTGAATCGTTTCCATTTCGTCACACTTCAAGTATGAAATTATCAATGACTGTGCCTTTGCGCAAAAACCTTAGCTGGGATTTGGGAGAAATCGATGGTTGGGTATGAAGAGCTTAACCCTCACCCTGGCAGGGCATTTTTCATAACATAGGCAGGGGGGTCGATGCGACCCCCCCTCGCGATTGGCTCCTATGGCACCTAGAAACACCAAATTTGGTAGGTAGGTGGGCCCCCTGGAATTCTCGCCCCTGTGCAATTTTGGTTGCTCTAGGTCAATATTTAGGGTTTTTGGGGGGGTATAAATGTAAAAATTTCGCTAAATACAGGTCAAAAGTTTTTCGCTTATAACTTTTGATCTAATAGATAGAGCAAAATGAAAAGCACCAGTGAACTCAGCACGTCAAGGCGCGTCGAATGATATACTTTTGTAGCTTACTTAAGTGTACGTAAAGTTTTTCTTAATTATTAAGTAAACCTTAATTAATTAATTAAGTTCAAGTTAACCAAATTGCATCAAATCGCATATCATTTGATTCGGCTGATCACCAGGAACACAATGACACCATTTTTAAGCTCTAGCGTCATTACGTGCCAAGTTATTGGCAAAAACGTCATTTGACTTAACACGCGCAGTGGAAGGGGGGGGGGCGGATTTCGCCCACCCCTCCTGTTTTTCGCCAATAACTCGCGCCGCAAGCATAATATCAATGTGAAATTTCGGCTACCTGCCCAGAATTGAATTGCGGATCTTCTCATGCAAGAAGTAAGAAAATCGGTTCACAACTTTTCTAGTAATAGCGGTGTAAAGACAAACATCCTGCCGCCGCGGCGGCGCGGCGGCGCGGCGGCCGGCGCTAGCCGTTACGCGCCGCCTGAATTGTAGACTGTGCCGGGGCGGGACGGTTCCGTCTTTACATCGCGCTCCTTGCCGCTGATTATATTAGATTCGCGTCAAATTCGGTGAGAAGACTGAGAAATGTACAGGCAATCATATGGTTAAAGAATTTTGAAAATCGGCCGGTAACAACTTGAGTTATGAGTGTGTAAACACAAAATTGTGATTGCCGCGTTTCCCGCGTCGGCCGATGCCGCTTCAGCCGGCGACATCTTACCCTTAGCAGGCTTCTAACCAGGGGCGGATCCAGCCGATCCGTTTGGGGAGGGCAAAAGTT
Organism: Amphibalanus amphitrite; assembly: GCF_019059575.1. Lineage (NCBI taxonomy): Eukaryota > Metazoa > Arthropoda > Thecostraca > Balanomorpha > Balanidae > Amphibalanus > Amphibalanus amphitrite. Next base: position 9,577 of record NW_024883554.1, read on the forward strand.
TAGCCGACCATCGGCGACCCCGACCCACCACCGCGCCTGCAGTGACCAAGTTACTTCACAACGCCAGTTACACCATCTTACCGTAAGATGGTGTAAAATGTCTTATGTTAACCCGTGCCCAGCCGCGCTGGGGCTCCTGGATTTTCACGCCCCTGGGGTATGTTTGAACACCCATATCCCTTCTAACTCGGCTCCTGGACCACGTAGCAACACGCGATAGGCGGCGTTTGAAAGAGTGTCATACATAATGACCAAATTACCCCAGTCACTTTTAAGGTCAGGTCAGATGTCAGATCACTAGAGCCCATCAAAGGCCAAATCCCGATAATATTTAGGTCCAGTTTCGACAATTTTTGAAGAACTGGCGCATAACTCGGAAACGAATAGAGCTAGAGCGCCCCAGAAAAGCTAATTTGATAGCACTGTTACTGCTCTTTTTGGATAATTCGTTCAGATTGGACTTAAGATCAACGGTTTAGCCTCCAGGGGAACTGCCATACTCTATATTTATATACTATTTTTACGGGAACGGATTTTCTGCGATAACTTTTGAATCAAACCTTGTGCGATCTTACTTTTACCGGCATCGTGTTCCTCTCGCGAAGACGCGTCGAATGAGTTATAATTTTATCTTAAAAAGTGAACTTACAACTTTGACATTTGGTCAAGTCATGACCATGGAAAAAGTCATGTTGCATATCAGTCGATCCGTATCGTAAAGCTGAACACATCTAAGGTGTTTCTATTGCTCTAGAATGCCTCTAGCAGAAGTTATTAGCGAATTGCTGAAAACTATTGCATATTTTTCGTGACCTGAGATGATCTCAGGGACATAAGGAGGGGTCACGGGTGCTATTTTCCGGTTCACTGTGTGCTGTTTAGGTTGTAACTCGGTATTGTTAAGAGTGACGTTTCTTATAGATTTAGCACGAATGTTTGAAAGGGCGGATTGACGGGAGCCGGAGCCTACGCTAAGGAGAGCTTGTTGCGTAGAGCCCGACCCCTACCGTCCGATCGCGTAATTCCGGGTGACAGGAGAATTTAGTTGAACGTTTAACAATGCCAATGTTTAACGTGCCCTTCAAAGCCGGACACGGCCTGTCCCACTCCTGACTTTGACTGGCTGCGGCTGCTCCCACCAACCTCAGACCATCCCCGTCAGGAGTCTCAAATATCGAGCGCCGGAGTGACTCAAACCCGGGCTCTCACTACCGGGAGCCCATTGCTTTACCAACTGAGCTACCGAACAGGAGGTTTGCCCAAAAAAGGTGCCTTTCAATTTTCTCTTATTGACTTATAGTGGAGATTTCGCAAAAATGACCTAGCCCTAGGTCATCGATATAAAAATGATGTGACTAACATTTTGTACATAGGTACTGTTACCCTTAAACTGCTGAAAGTTTCAAAGCGATCCGTCACTCGGTTTAGCTATGGCAAGCATTGGAACTGTTTTTAGGCTATGTCACTTGACGTGCAGCTATAGTGACTTCGTGACCTTGAGAGACCTTGGTCTGACATTTTCAGAACATATGCAAAAAATAGGTATAAAATGGCGGCTAGGCACGTCGCCGTTTTTTTACGCGGAACGCTCCACAGCAATGAGGCTCCCAACAAATGACAAAACTGTGGATTGCTTAGGTAATTTTGAATATAGGGTGGTGGGCGTCTTACCCGACTGGGCATCTTGCCCCGTGTTACCCCACACCATGGCCATTGGCCACACTGCATATGCTTATGCATGCATTCAGTTCAGGGGGTTCAATCTAATATCAGCATATCCACCCAAAATATCAGCAGCAAGTGGTCAGTTCCTTCCTTCGGAATGGCCGTCACGGACAGAAGCTGCTTTTCGCCCATATAGGCATCGACGCCGTATTAGATTTGATCATCGCTACATGCTTTGGGAGGGGCAAAAAGATAGTCTTGCCCACACGATTTGGCTTTGGGGAGGGCAAATGCCCATTTTGCCCTCCCCTGGATCCGCCACTGCTTCTAACTGCCATATTTATTGTTGGATTATCTAGAAATTCACCATACATACTCACAAATGTTTGTTCTTTCGTATAGTGAAAGATTTAAAAAAATCGGCCGGTAACTTTTTGAGTTATTGGCGTGTAAACGCAAAAAAGTCGCTAATATGGCAGATTTGACCACATTTGACCTCATTTGACCTTGAAGATATTGACCTAGGGTCATGAAATTCACACACAACAGAGTTCCCCATGGCCCCCACCTACCCTCCAATTTTCGTCTTTCTAGCTCCACTGGGAGCTGAGATCTTAGGGGGGGGCGACATCCGCCCCCCCCCCTTCCACTGGGCGTAGTACTCGCAACCCTTCCACTGCGCGTGTTAAGTTGACCTCATTTGACCTGACCCATGTGGATAAGTACACCAAACAAAGAAGCTTCAAGTGACCTGCTATTAAGTACCGTGGTTTCAAAGCACAAAAGTGGTAGAACGAAGCGGATATCTCCAGTATTTTTCAAATTTAGTATTTTCCCATAGGCTTAACATTACGACGTAATGACCTCTAACTGACCTCAGGTCAGTGACCTAAAAAAAAAAAACTATATGTTATACAACTCAATGAACTTAGCACATCCTGAAAGTTTGAAGGATCTCAGTCCAAAACTGTGAGTTGGACAGGTGCAAAAAGAAAATTGAAATTTGAGCATGAACTTGTACCGGTTTTTCTGACCTGGTGACCTGACCCGAGGTCACCCGGACCTGAAATTTTCAGGTCATATGTAAAAAGGTTGCCCCATAGGCTGTGCCAAATTTGGCGGCGCTCGCCGCCGTTTTTACGCTATCTTTGAAAAACCTTGGGGGGGGGGGTCGCATCAACCCCCCCCCCCCCTGCCAGGGCGAGGGTTAAAAAATATCATACAAACAATACGCTAGCACTACATAATGAATGAAATAGCACGCAAACATCATGATTAACATCATAACATCATTACACACGTTGATAGCAAGTAACCAAACAAATCCATCCGCTCCCAAGTTCCATCGCACGACTGATGGCCTGCCGCTCCAGATCTCTAAGCCCTCCCCGATTCTCGATAACAACATCCCATCCCTTGGCTCACGTCAGGATTGATATGAGGTCCATCTCACGCCCGTTGGTGGGAAGGTTCACTTTGTGTAGGGTATGCGGAGGAACTCCATGGTTTTCATCAGGTAACGGGCCTGTCCAGAGTTAACGCCCCTGGCCGGGCGTAATTATACGGGGCTCCGGGCTCCGGCGAACTCGCATCAGTGTTCCTGTGAAAAGCGTGAGAATACCAAGAAGTAGTTCACTAGCTACACACATGGACTCAGCGCTTCTGACAGGTATAGTTTGTTTATTATGAAGTGGTCGCTGATGAAAAAACAAGGTGTAATGAGTAAAACGCGCTTTGATCGAGATATTACGGGAAAATTGCCACCATGGCATTTACCATCAGCGATAAGAGTTAGAATTCTGGATTCATAGCACTGTTCTTCTGCTGTTAGCGCTGACTAAACTTATCATCGTGTTTCCTTATACTTTTCTTTCTAGACATGGCCAGAATCGTTCTGATATTCATGCCACTAACACCAGTCAACTTTAACCTACACCAGCGTGTCGATAATTGTAATTCATAGCCGTAGTGGAGCTCGATTAAAGCAGCATGAAAAAACACTCGGAATGTGGAACTTGGTAGGACTAGTCGCCCCTCGGTGTTTCGTCTGATCATTATTCCTATCACGATAATCAGAGTGGTAATAAGAAGAATAAGATAACTAGGGAAGCCCTGAGGACGTTTATTGGTTAGTCCCAGTGACTACGTCCCTCTCAGATGATAGCCCAACCGCCCTATCCTTTATCAGGGATGGCCCATTCTCATCCTTCCTCACATTGCTGTGTTCTGGGCTGACGGCTAACACGTCTAGAGAAACGGCGGCGAAACTACAGTTGGAACATGCTGCTCCGGGGCGATGGTCGACCGTCTGGACGCCGCTGGTCGACCGTCTGGACGCCGCTGGTCGACCGTCTGGACGCCGCTGGTGACCTGTGCCTCGGGGGCACTCCCGTCCCAACTGGGAAGGAGTGCCCGTCAGCCGCTCAGGCGCACCAGCTGGTGATCGATTCAGCCTGAGGCCTCTTCCATTTCCTTTCAGACTGCAGTCAATAAAAAGTTTTTCATAGACAGAAACATTTATAGCAACGCATAGTCGTTTGGCGAAACCCGACTCCCGTAAAGCTCGTTTGTTATGTCTATCCAGAAAAAAAGAACGCCATTGTTTCCAGCCTCACAACTCTGTCAGTCGATCTTCGCTAACCCGTCTCGGAATGTTGTCATGCTCCATCAGGTGTAAACAATAATCTGTTATTTTTTTACAACTCCTCCATCCATGAGTTTAACACTAAAAGGCGCGAAACGGCAATAAAATAGGCTAAATCAATGCTCCCGGCCTCTCTAATCACAAACCACAAAAATTAATAGCTCATGATTTTATTTTGGTAACCATGGGCCGCGATGTCATGCTCTTTTGCCCTCAGTTGACCCCCCAGTGACCCCTTTGGGTACAATGGGCCGCGATGTCATGCTCTTTTGCCCTCAGTTGACCCCAGTGTTTGTCCCCAGATGCGCGCAGCTCTGTTCCTGTTGGCCGCGTCAGCCCTGGTACTCGCGGTGGAAGCTGACCGGACCTCAGCGGGGAGCGGCGCCTCGATCCGACACCGAGGCAGGGCCCTACTGGGCAGGAGACGCAGGTGTGTATCCAACGGGATATTGGCTATGATATTAGGCACCTGAGGCATACTTGGCACTGGGCATAATTTGCGGCACAAATGAGTGCTTTGCCTAGATAAATGTAATTCTGCTAACCGGACACCGTGCATTACATTTTCTCATTGACGATATTTATGTCTTTGTTCTAAATAACTCATGATTTGTTTCGTGTTCTTCTAGAGAAGTTGGCCTGACATTTTGTTATGGGCCCCGCTTCTTTGCTTTAGGCGCGTTTGAAGATATCGAAAGCATGCATTAGTGAAGCAATTAAAAATTGACCTTTGAATATTTTGAGTAAGGTTTGTTTTCTAAGGCACAGTAAAGTGGAAGCCCATTGAGTGAATCTTACCTACATTGTGACAGGGTTACTCGAACACGCTTCGTACTGCTAGACAGCATGTATTTGCCTTGAACACAACGAACACATTGCATCCATCATTCTCTCACACATACGACTATTCTTCATAGTCATCCCGCATCTGTCAGACGTAAGAATTACTCATCGCAGACGGTGAGGTAGTCTCCCTGGCAGAGGGCCCAGTTGATGACGTGGTGAATGTAGTTCTCCTCCAGGCTGCCACGCAGCAGGTGGGCGCCCGGACCGCGCGCGAAGATGCCTACGTCATCTCCGCCGTGGGTCTCCTTTGGGCAGGTAGATGCCGGCGAACTGTTTGTAGTGCGGGTCGCGCCACTCGGCGTCGGGCCCGGTCTCAGTGAGGGCGGCGCGCTTGGCGTCCTGCTCCTCCTTGGTGCGGGTGCCGCCCGGACCGTTGGCGTACTGCAGGATCGGGTACGGCAGGCTGGGCGGCGGACCGCCCTTCTGCATACCGCCGGCGAGGAACGAGGCGGGTCCGTACATGTCCAGACCACGCTCCGGGTAGCCGTTGATCTTGAAGGTGTGGGCGTGGTCCGAGGAGACGACGATGAGGGTGTCCGACTCGTCAGTGTTGTCCACGGCGTACTGGACGACCTCCTCCAGCTCGATAGTCTCGTCGATGGCCGTGTACGCGTTACCGTAGTGGTGGCCGTGGTCGATCTTGGCGCCCTCCACGAACAGTACGAAGCCGTTCGGTCCGCGCTTCAGGATCTCCAGAGCCTTCTTCACCATCTCGGTCAGGTTGACGTCGTCGGGGGTCTGGAAGGCGCGGTACTGCATGTGGCTGCGGCTGAACAGACCCAGCACGTAGTCGGCAGAGGTGGCGTCGAAGTTGTTCAGCTCGTCCTTGGTGGTCAGGTAGGCGTAGCTGCGTCCCAGGGAGGCCTGCTTGTCCTTCCACTCCTGGATCAGGTCACGGCCGTCCAGACGGGACCCACCCTCGACCTCCTTCGGCGTGAACTTGCCCCAGCCGCCACCGAAGGCGACGTTGATGTCGATGCCCTCACGCTCAACGAACTGGGTGGACAGGTCCTTCATGGCGTTCTTGCACGAGTCCTTGACGGGTCCGGTCATCCATTCCATGGCGACAAAGTCGGCGTCGGACTCCCAGGTACGGTAAGCAGTGTGGCCGAAGGTGGCTGCGGGAGAGGCGTGCGTGATACGGGCGGTGGACACCAGACCGACCCACTTACCGGCCTCCACTCCGTAGCGGAGAATCGACTTGGGCGACGAGGCCTCGTTGACGGCATCACAGTTCCAGATGAGGACGGAGCAGTCGACACCGACCGTGAGGAAGTTGCCCTTGGCGCCGGTCAGGTAGGCAGTGGCCGTGGAGGCGGAGTCGGCAGTCCAGCGGTCGCAGTTGTACGTCTTGGAGAGACCGGTGTACGGGAACTTCTCCCACGACAGCATGGTGTGCTCGGGAATATCAGCTCCGTGCAGCAGGCCCTTCTGCTTCCTGGCGGCGGCAAGGGTGTGGATCGACATGCCGTCTCCGATGAACAGGATGGCGTTCTTGGCCTGGTGGTGGTACACCTTGTCGTTCAGCTTGGTCTGGATGATCTCCTGGGCGATGCTCTTCCAGAAGACCGAGTCCAGCACCTGACCAGAGCGGGAGAGAGAAGCGCCGTTGTTGAGGCCCATCTTCTCCTGGACCTCCTTGTAGGAGGAGCCCCAGACCTCGTGCATCTCGAGCTCATCCTGGTCCTCCACCTGGGAGTCGAGAGGCACAGAGGCCACCAGGGCCAGGAGGGCGGCGGCCACAAACAGCTTCATCCTGAGGTGTTCTCGCTTAACTTGTGGTCAAACGAAGACGCTCCTAACCCCTCCGACATCAGTTTATATACGGCGGTAAATTGGTGGATCACGCGTTGGCGTGTGGTTTACCAAGTGTTCGCTATTAGTGCATTATGTGTGGTTAGACATGTGGTGGCCATCACACAGTTCGATATGGAATTTGACAAGTGTTATGTGATTATGCGGGAGCGCGTTGTATCGCATCGTTAGATACATTTGTGTACGAGTATACCTAACTTCAAGATTATAATAACAGTGTGAGCATTGCTTACTCATTAATACCTATGGATTTTAGCTGGGTGAAATCACATCACTAGTCTAACTTCTAAAACTTTGTCGGTTGTTAGCATAACTACAATCGACTTACATAGATATCACGTCAACTTCTTTTGAAACCCCTGACATGGCCTTCATGGTTTTACAAGCTTATGTGCACCACTTACTAAAATATCCCGCGCCCCGCTTGGGCTGTCACGCTCCCGTTGTTCACTAATAGGTTCTAGAGGCGTCGAGCCAGCGATGTCAAGCTTTCAGATACCTACCTGATTATACATCAAGTTGACATGTTCCCTGAAAATTTGAATTGTATGCGGCAAAGTTCTTCTTTTTAACCCGCGCTGGGCCGGGGGGCGTTTCAATACCCCCGTTCCAGGTTTTTCGGAGATACCGCGCCGCCGTCGTTTTTTTTTGCACACCGTTTTTTTTTGCATACCTGTTCAGGCATCTCTTCTGCACATGTTGTGAAATTAGACCCAGGTCTCGTCAGGTCACCAGGTCACGTCAAGTGACCTCACCTCAGAAAAAAATTAGAATCCTCGTCATGCTGCACCGACTGAACGATCACCTCGAAACTTACAGCGATTGATGAGTACCAGTTAAAACAAGATACTCATCTCGGAATTTTAGGTAACCTATGGTCGAGTCGAATTTGCGTCCTCTCCTAAGTCAATTGGAGAAAATTTAAAAGCACCGTTTTTGGACGGACTCCATACACTCTCTGCAAACATCGGGGTACACGTAAGCTCGACAAGCTGAACCGAAAATGGCACCCATAACCTCTTTTTAAGTTTTTTTGAGGTCATATCAGGTCATGAAAAGTCGCCAACAGTTGATAATAACTTTTGCTAGAGACATGCTAGAGCGATGAAAACACATCAGGTGTGTTCAGCTCGACGATATTTCCGGTCAGGTCATGACCTTGACTTGAGGTGAAATTTTCAAAATGACCTTTTAAGGTCAAAGTTTAGTTCGTTTGACGCGTATCGTCGAGGGGAACACGATGCAGGCAAAACTAATGTCGTCACTTCTTAAGTCACACGTTATTGCAGAAAAACGTCTTTTCATAAAAACGGCAATTTTTGCAGTTTTTGCCCTGTGGGGGCTAAACTGTTGACCAGGTCAAATCTGTAGAAATGCTCGCGAAAGAGCGTTGCAAGAGCTATGGAATGCGCTTTTTCCGCGGAGCTGTGGCTCTATTGGTTCCCGAGTTATGCGCCGGTTTTTCGGAAATTGTTGAAATAGGCAAAATATGAGCTTTGATGACCTCTGGCGACCTGACCTTTGATCTGACCAAAAAATGATAAGGAAGTGTTTTCTTTGTTGTTTTTGACGCTCTTTCAAATGCCTACGTGGCCCAGGAGCCGATTTAGACGGGGGGGAGGGGGGCTGCTCAGACGTCCCCGGCCGGGCGCGGTTGGCGCCAAACACCGGCTCGGCAAGGGCTAAATGACGTTTAAGTGACAGTCATGTCAGGCATTTTGATCAAAAAAGCTATAATACTTCAAACACCTCTAACATCTTCAGTTTTTACGGAATCAAGACGCAACAAAAACATATAGGTACATACCTACGTGATTGAACTTTGCGTTTTTTCAGGTTTTCATTCTCTACCTTGAGCTGAGCTAACTCTTTTTTGACACCCTCCATCTCCTTACTCACGGCCTCAGCTACAATAGCTTTAATCTCCTCCATCTCCCTCGCTGAACCCCAAAATCAATCACAAAATCAAAAAAGACACAAAGAAATTATGAGAAAAAGCAAAAAAGGACAAAAGTGAAAAGCAAAAACTGGTAAACTATCAACTATACCCAAAAAATCGAATCGAATCTACGCGTCACCTTTTTTTAATTACCATTCTCAGTTTTTGAAACTTTTGGACTTTGATCCACAAAAAACTGATTCTTAATCCTTATAAAATCCAAAAGCTTAAGAAAGAAAAACAGAAGTTAAGTATGTTAGAGAAGCACGGTGTGTGCACCTACATTCCAATTCACATCGAATCGGTTAAAAACTCTAGGATTTGTTCAAATTTTCTAAATGTCAAGAAGGACACAGTTTGAAAACGATAATTATTTGGGAGTTCTAGAGACATGGGGAGAGATCCCATCCCTTCGCCCTCCGCGCTTTCATCCCTCTCCTACCAAGTAAGGACTAATGGGATAAATATGCCCAGTGGTACAATTAACCAATTAACATCCGAAGATTGCCAACACTTGCTTCCACACATGTTTGAACAATTACGTGAGTCAAACCACTGTCGAATTGCGGTCAAATACCAATGAGCAATTACCTGACCGAGCGCAAGTGTGCGGACCTGAACAGTTTGGGTATAAAACAGACACAAACCGTCAGTCCGTCACAGGCAGCCTGCAACAGTAGGTCTGTTGTCTCAATCAATCCTTCCACCAGATCCCTAGGATGAAGCTGCTGGTGGTCGCCGCCTGTGTGGCGGCCGTGGCCGTGGCCGTGCCCCTCGACTCCCGGGTCGAGGACCAGGACGAGCTGGAGATGCACGAAATGAACGCGCCCACCTACCAGGAGGTGCAGCAGAAGATGGGCCTCGGCGACGGCGCCTCCCTCTCCCGCTCCGGTAAGGTGCTGGACTCGGTGTTCTGGAAGGAGATCGCCCAGGACATCCTGAGGACCAAGCTGGCCGATCCCGTGTACGATCACCAGGCCAAGAACGCCGTGCTCTTCATCGGAGACGGTATGTCTATCGCTACGCTGGCCGCCGCCAGGAAGCGCAAGGGTCTCCTTAGCGGCGCTGATGTGCCCGAGCATACCATGCTCTCCTGGGAGACCTTCCCCTACCTGGGACTGTCCAAGACGTACAACTGCGACCGCTGGACGGCCGACTCCGCCTCCACGGCCACCGCCTACCTGACCGGCGCCAAGGGTAACTTCCTCACGGTCGGTGTCGACTGCTCCGTCCTCATCTGGAACTGCGATGCCGTCAACGAGGCCTCCTCGCCCAAGTCGATTCTCCGCTACGGAGTGGAGGCCGGTAAGTGGGTCGGTCTGGTGTCCACCGCCCGTATCACGCACGCCTCTCCAGCTGCCACCTTTGGCCACACTGCCTACCGTACCTGGGAGTCGGACGCCGACTTCGTCGCCATGGAGTGGATGACCGGACCCGTCAAGGACTCGTGCAAGAACGCCATGAAGGATCTGTCTACCCAGTTCGTCGAGCGTGAGGGTATCGACATCAACGTCGCCTTCGGTGGCGGCTGGGGCAAGTTCACGCCGAAGGAGGTCGAGGGTGGCTCCCGTCTGGACGGTCGTGACCTGATCCAGGAGTGGAAGGACAAGCAGGCCTCCCTGGGACGCAGCTACGCCTACCTCACCACCAAGGATGAGCTGAACAACTTCGACGCCACCTCTGCCGACTACGTGCTGGGTCTGTTCAGCCGCAGCCACATGCAGTACCGCGCCTTCCAGACCCCCGACGACGTCAACCTGACCGAGATGGTGAAGAAGGCTCTGGAGATCCTGAAGCGCGGACCGAACGGCTTCGTGCTGTTCGTGGAGGGCGCCAAGATCGACCACGGACACCACTACGGTAACGCGTACACGGCCATTGACGAGACCATCGAGCTGGAGGAGGTCGTCCAGCACGTCATGGACAACACTGACGAGTCGGAGACGCTGATCGTGGTCTCCTCGGACCACTCGCACACCTTCGGTATCAACGGCTACCCGGAGCGCGGCCTGGACATGTTCGGCCCGTCCTCCTTCCTGGCTGGCGGCATGCAGAAGGGAGGCCCGCCGCCCAAGCTGCCCTACCCCATCATGCAGTACGCCAACGGTCCGGGAGGCACCGAGGACTGGGCTGAGTTCGAGGCCAAGCGCGCTCGTCTGACCGACATGAGCGAGACGGCCGAGTGGCGCGACCCGCACTACAAGCAGATCGCCGGCATCTACCTGCCCAAGGAGACCCACGGAGGAGAGGATGTGGGTATCTTTGCCCGCGGCCCGGGCGCCCACCTTCTGCGTGGCAGTCTGGAGGAGAATGTCATCCACCACGTCATCAACTACGCCCTCTGCCAGGGAGACTTCGCCACTATCTGCGACAAGAAATAATCACGTACACTGCCTCATGCCTACTCGATTCTGATGATGCTCTATGTATCAAACACGCACCCTTATTTTGTTTTCATTTTTAGTAGAAATAGTGTCAGCTGGACATTCCTTGGCGTAGCATTGCTTTGTAGCTTGTGACTAAAATGCATCTTTTGTTTTGCCACTGTTTGTCTCGCAAGCCAAGTGCGGTTCGGAACACATGAAATAAACCTGTTCGGAACACATGAAATAAACCTTGCATTGAGTTCACGTTCTCTCTTGGAATGACGACGTATCATGAAGGTCGTTTTTCTTATCTCGGGTCTCGAGTTGTGTCTTCCGATACGAAAGAGAAATTAGCCGATTCTGCCAGCGCCGTCAAGAACCACTCGCAATGGTATTCGCTCTCACGACACACGGCCTCACAAGTCACAGTTCACACAAATGTCAATGTGCCTTAGATAAGCCTCCATGCTATATAAGTATATAGCTAGCTGCGGTGATGACTCTGACGTCAGCCGTTTCACTTATGACGTCATTCATGACGTCGCAAAATGACTTCTTTGTGATGGTCCATAAATGGCAGGCTAGCTCTGGATGCCACCGAAAAAGAACGAGGTCTTACCTTTGCTCCTCTTTGGATCCGTCTTTCTTACATCAGGGGATACCTTCTAGGTATAGAACAACATCCACAATCCACATCAATTGTGGTCTTCCAGTTAAGGTGATGGCCAACATGCGACGAATGCATATATGCCTATGGATTGGTAAAGATATGGAAACGATGAGAGAAGTCATAAGGCGTTCTAGCTGTCCCTATATAACATGCGCCGTCAGAGACGGGTAGCCGAACAGAAGGTAGTTGGCATTTGGCACACTCACGCTACGAAACCAGTTTCTGGCGTGAATTCAATGGGTACAGTGATGCGAAACAAGCACTGGTTTTTGTTTTATTGGAAGCAAGTTCTTCTGACCTGAAGAGACGATTGCAGGGCTGCGGGGTGATAGGATAGGGCATAGAGGTCATGGACATTGGGCTGTGCGAGACGCCGACGGTGAGCAGCGGAGACCGTCCCGGTGGGACCGGATTGCCCCATTGGGCAGTCCGCCCGCCTCCCGAGCGGTCACCGCGGAGAGAGTTTACCATTTACTGGTGGCAACGGTGGCAATGTGAGCCCGACCTCGCCGTCAGTTGGGGTAACAGTCAGCCCTGGGCAGCTGGAACAGCGTGAGAGTTCCGGTTAGCACCTTGGTCCACCGGATATGGTGCTTAGCCCAAACCAACCAACCAAGCCCTGGACAGCCCGGACAGGGAGCGTGCTGCGTGAGGGGATGCGCATGGATTTGTCCCGAGGATGGATGACCAACTTTGGAAAGTCAGCCCTTTACAATAAACACTCCAGTCCTTTTATTTTGGTTTAAACTCGTGAGACGACTTCGGTGGCTTGGCTAACATTTTACCTACATAACTGATAACCACAACCTTTTAATCGTTAAGTCATAGTCCAGTTGACAGAATATGTCGTCGATATCCACCCCCGTGTTCAAACATCGTCACTGGCTTGTTTTTCTTTTTTCAGCAGTTCGCCGGTGCTGCGCAGAAGGATGTTTCGCTCGCCGACCGTACAGCGGTGGTACATCCGGCCGCTGCCGGCAGATGGCACTGAGAGCGCTCAGCTGCCCAACACCATCATCCTGAAGCGCGTCTCGGCGGCCGAGTCTGGCCCGCTGCTGCTGCCGCTGGCTCACGGCTCGGCTCAGCTCGGCGTGGCTCAGCCCTCGGCTCAGCTCGTGGCTCAGCGGTCAGATCAGCTCCCTGTGCAGCGGAGTCGTTCCGACACAGCCAGCGCGACACCAGCGCCCCTGGCGGTGAACCGGCAAGGCAGGCGGCCTGCGCAGCGGCCCTGGAGCCTGCTGGCGACCCGCCGGAGGCAGTCGGGCGCCACCTGGGTGTACCCCTCAGCGGAGCCGTCCCTGGCGCCGGCCGGACACTGGGAGGGACCCTCCGCCCAGTCGGATTTCTTCTTCGAGCCGTTTTCCGAGCGGTCCGACCGAGCTGCGAGCCGCGCGAGGAAGACCCCGCTCCGCCGCCGGGCGCCGGCCGCGCGCAGGAAACAGAAACCCGCCGCGTCTCACTTCGCGCACCACCGCCGGGCGTCCCACTCCGGTCCGCACACCAGCGTCAGTGTGGGTACATCCGTACTCTACCCAGGCACAGTGATGTCTGACGTCAGCCGGAGCACAGATGACGTCATTTATGACGCCGCGGTGGACCCGCAGCAGTCTGCCAGCAGGATGACGCCTGGTGTGGGTTTCCGACTGCCGCCCAGCAGCGTCGAGTATGGGGGATGGAAGCCGGTGTCGGCGTGAGGCTGAACTCGTAGTGTCCAATAGCGGCGGAACACCTTCAAGGGGGGGGGGGGGCACTGCCGACTTTTGGTCCCATTCTTTCCATGCAACGCCCATAAGGCTAATGTTAAAATGCCAGAATCAAAGGGGGGCACGGTGCCCCGGTGCCCTCCCCGTTCCGCCGCCTATGGTAGTGTCGTATTTAACTAAGTGGTGATGTGTTCGAGCTCAGGGTAAATACAGTAAACGTTGGACAGGGGGAGGTGAGTGAATGTCATTGTTATTAGAATTTATCTGCGATACACAATAAGCTTACTGTGGATGACTGTAGTCCCTGTGCAGCGTATGTTTGAGCCGCCTAGAGCGCGTTAGTTTGTTCGGGCCAGTGATCTGCATGGATTAGCTGTTTCAGGATATGCTCAAAGTGCGGCAGGTGAAAGCCCGTGAGATCCCGCTGAGTTAGGCGGTGACAGGAATTTTACACATCGCACGCCCGAGTTAAACCGCTGAACGATTGACGATGGCCAGTTGTGTTGTGGGTTTTGCAGTGACGCAGCTGAAACGAACATAATGGGACGCGCACTCACGATTGATTGACCCGCGTAACACTAATGGTTTTGAAGTCAGTTTTGAGAAAGGGGACAGCTTTTTATTTTGTTGTTGATTCTGACGGTGTCACTAAGTGTTATCGCTGGTCTGTACAGCACAACGCTCGTTGCCAATACATGTTTTAAAAACCCTGTCAGTCGTATCGAATCTTAACGTTCGCAGTCGCACCCTCCACTACCAAATGCCGTTCACTCCGTCAAACGGCCCTCCGTAGTTCCCTCCGTACAGTTACAGTACAGTACCGTTAGTACTTAGTAGTTCCCTCAGTCACACAGCCCTCGGTACAGTCACGCCCCGTGTATTTCAGCGCCTGGCTACGATACAGTCTGATTGAAAAGACGCGCCACCGGCCGGCGCCGGCGGCAGCTCGGTCCGCGCGCTCACACAGCGAACACCACCGTTCTCCGGCCGAGCTCAGCGGCAGCTGGCTCCAAACGGAGAGCAGCCTCAGCTCCCCAGACGACAGCAGCGGCGAGTGCATGCGCGCGACACACGCAAAGGCGCATGAAAAGGTGCATGACAATAGAGAGAAGGCCATCTGGACCGGTGCGTCGGTGGCGGCGCCGCCCGACGCGTCGGCTCCGACTGCCCGAGTCGCGCAGTGTGACCACACCTCGAGGGCACACCCGAGCGCGGCACACAAATCAACACAGAGTCCTTATCAAAAATAACTCCGCCTATTCGCTACGGTGGTGAGAGGACGCTGCAAGGTCACGGCTAGCACAGAGCCTCTGTACAGAAGAGAGACACACACAGACGAGTGAGTCACCACGCGGCGACTGCACACAGGATAGAGGACAAACTCGAGAGAAATGGTTGTACACTGTGACATCCACACGCGCGCACGGGCGAACCACACCTCACACGAACGGGCTTCTCTACACGGACGACAGGCTCGCTCCCACGCCACACGTGCACAGCTAGTCGGCTATGTTTGGGCCAGTCGGCGGCGCGTCGAACCGGCCCGGTGTGGGGACTCGGTCCGACCGCCGGCGCCACTCTGCCCGCCGCTACACGTACAAAACCGAGACGGAGACGGCCCACGAGACAGAGAGAATACCCATGGAATCAGAACGCGCCGCGCCGGGCCGGACCGGGTCGAGATGGGCCGTGGCTGGGTGGATGCTCGGTCACGGGTAGGCTGAACAGATGTCTAACGTTCAGCGGGGTCTACATCGATCGACTGGTGGCGCCAGAGCGACGCACGGCTTTTGCTAAGTTTCGCAGTGACGAACCCGCAACGCAGTGCTGGTGTCATAGCTATTCTCAGGCGACAAGTCAATGCCAAATCATCTCCAGACGAATCCTCACTACCCCATTCTCCTCCACCCTATCCACAACTTTGGCCCCACCTGGCTCATTTTCCCACCTCTCCAACGCCGAACCGCCCGTTCTCACCACCGACCCGACCCGGCCCTGCCGGCCACGTACAAACACTGCCATTTAGAGCGCTGACACTTTCTCACTCTGGCTCTCTCACCCTCTCTCACACAAGCGACACGCGCTCACATACAGGCGAGCGGGTGCGAACCTAGGAGGTATCTTAACGTACAAAACGGCTCTTCGTCGTATTTACAATTGGGCGACGGGCTTGTGAAGCGTCGCCGCCCCTCAGCTAGCTATCTACACAGTTTTCAGACATCTCTCTCCGTCCCTCTCTCCCCGTCTCTCCAGTGCTCTGTCCCGCAGCTTCCTTCTCATCTGAATAGACCGCGCGACACACCAGCCACCACGCCGCTCCGCCGAGTGTTCTCAGTGTGTTCTCTGTGTTCTCAGTGTGTTCTCCGAGTGCTGTGTTCGGTGAACGTTCGCAAGAAATGCGAGGTGTGTGTAATGTGTGTTTCGTGTGGCGTGTAGTCTGTGATGGCACTGTCCAGCAGTGGTGCTTTTCACAGTAAAATCCTGTGCAGATATGGTGTATGCGTGTCTGTCTGTTTCTTTACCTGTCTGCCGTTTTTCTGTGTCGCCGCTAAATAGTGTATCCAAGTCGTGATTATCCGTCTCGTAAGCCACAGGGGACCCCTTCTAAAGGTCTGTATATCAATCACTGTAACCATGCTACCCCAATCAGCCCGTCTTACCCCAATTAGACCGTCAACTCCCTGTGTCTACCCCCGTGTGTCTGTGTTACCTGTGTGTGGGTGCGGATAGGTGCGTGTCTCGTGCGCCACGTGGTCGTCCCACGTGCGGCGGCGCCACGTGGCGGGCGTGTCGTGCGGCCGGCCCCTCGTGGAGATCGCGCGGCCGCCGAGGTTGTGCCGGTCTCCGGCGGACCGCTCGGCGGCGGGCGGCGGCACCCCGGCTGTCGGCCCCCGGCCCGCTAACCGTCCGCCTGGGGCGGCGTGAACCAGCCTGGGGAACACAGAGGGAGGGGTCAGAGGTGCTGGTCCCGGGCCGTTAACAGTCCGCCTGGGGCGGCGTGAGCCAGCCTGGGGAACACAGAGACAGCGGTCAGAGGTGCTGGTCTCGGGCCGACTGAGGGACAACACATGGACAGGGGGAGGTCAAACTTGGAGCATAGACTGCGCAGTGCAGGTGGCTATAGTCTGTTCCATATCAAGCTTGCAGTCGGAGTTTCTTCGGCAGATCGCTCCTCCGCTCAAGAATTTGCGTGTTAAAATGTAAGAGCTGTATATACAGAAATCACGCACTGCTTTCACAGGGCACTTCGTCTGCAAACTTGAAACGGAACAGAGTATAGACGGCGCAATAAAACAAATAGTGGGAAGGGTTTCTTCACACACAGCGTAATTGCACATTGCTACGCCCTAAATATGTCGATACTTTCGAGTGATAGCAGACAGAGCTGATATCAACGGAAATCTACCAGAGCGGCGCTACAGTAGGTTTATATCACAAACAACGTTTAGCATGTTTACGTTACATGTAAATAGACATGGAACTACGAAAGTGGTGGGTAAAATAAAGTTAAAACGGCATGCATCCTCACGGCAAATAGTGTTACGTCAGATATAGAGCAGTATTGGCTTAGATAAGCATCACATAAGCATATGATCGAATTAAGAAAACATGCCTGGGAAAATTCACAGAATCTGTTCGACCCTTCCCAAAATAATGCAACCTTATTTCCCGCGAACAGACCCGCGCCAGATCACTCACCGTTCTTCTCATGGATCTGCACCAGCGACTTGAAAGACTGCTTGGCTCGCGATAGGCTGTATTGGCCCTGTGAACAACAGTTGAGTGTCAGACAGTGGCAGAGACGGGGCGAAAGACGCCTCGGAAAGGGCAGCATTATCTACCCTAGAGGTATTTGGGAGCAAAGGTCAGGCCTACAGATAGTACAGAAAGGTGCAGCTCGTTGCACGGAACAGCGCTGAGGAAACCAAGCGTTACTTGTCCTGTGTTGTTCTGCAGAGTGGGGAGGTTGGGATACTCTCTACACACCTTTTCTGATGTGACCAGAGTATCGTCAGCTGATGTGAATAAGCGGTAAAGAAGGGTTATGGTCTATGGGGCGCCCGCACAGCACTGGTCATCAACACGCTAGTGAGTGCAGTTAGACTGTAGAGCGCAATCATGTGGTAACAGCTTTGCAATGGAACCAACAGCAACATACCTAATGGGTAAGGTCATCAGCGCGAATCACACGCAACACAGAGCAACGCGATAGGCAAGAAACATAATAAATCATTTGTGAGCGACTTCTGACGTTCGGGAAAATTGCATTTCTTGAACGGCGATGTGGGTAGCTCGTCAGGATGAACGGTCTCAGCGCCGGCAGGCATCAATGAATGTGCTGCGAACCGAGCAACATGGATTGTTTATTTCATAATAGGCTATCGCTTCACCAGATTCCTTTCTGGCCTGGTCGGATAACATCATTGGACCGGATATTCGTTACAATTTATGCCACCAGTGACCAGAACCCAGCATTATAATTTATAAGTAACATAAACTTTTGAATGATCCTTTTCCACATCACAAACTTATCCACCAGAGCATTTATTTCTGGCAAACCAGACTAACCGATGCGACTGTGACTGGTACACTATCATTCCTGCAAGCCTAATCAATATCAAAGCGCCTGATTACTCGTATCAGAGTTCACATTTAAACGCACACCGTTATTTAAACTCTCCAATCAGCCTGGCTCGTGACGTATGACCTGTTATTTTGTGTGACAGCTATTTGTCCGGTTACACGGATCACGGTTCACAATGAAAAATGAAAGCCCACCGACACTTGCGCTCTCCAATCACCAAAGCTTGTGAATTGTTCTTTTGTATGGCAGCTGAGTTTGTAAGGCATCCTCTTTCACTCCATTTCCATATAAACGCCCATCCCTATCTACTCTACTCTACTCTGACTATACTCTACTCTACTCTACTTTATTCTGCTTTATTCTACTTTATTCTACTCTATTCTACTCCCCACCGTACTCTACTCTAGTCTCTACCAACCACTATAACCCTAGTCCCTACCATCTATCCCATCCATCCCTCCATTCGCTCTTTCCCAACCTACTTGCTCACCTGGTAGGCTCCCTGGTTGATGCGGGCACTCAGTACTCACCCTGGTTGATACAAGGCACTCAGTACTCACCCGGTAGGCGCCCTGGTTGATGCGGGACACTCAGTACTCACCCTGGTTGATACAAGGCACTCAGTACTCACCCGGTAGGCGCCCTGGTTGATGCGGGACACTCAGTACTCACCCTGGTTGATACAAGGCACTCAGTACTCACCCGGTAGGCGCCCTGGTTGATGCGGGACACTCAGTACTCACCCTGGTTGATACAAGGCACTCAGTACTCACCCTGGTTGATGCGGGCACTCAGTACTCACCCGGTAAGCGCCCTGGTTGATGCGGGCACTCGGTGCTCACCTGGTAGGCGCCCTGGTTGATGCGGGGACACTCAGTACACACCCTGGTTGATGCGGGGCACTCAGTACTCACTCAGTACACACCCTGGTTGATGTGGGGCACTCAGTACTCACCTGGTTGATGCGGGGCACTCAGTACCCACCCTGGTTGATGCGGGACACTCCATACTCACCCGGTAGGCGCCCTGGTTGATGCGCGCCTTGCCCTTGACCAGTGTGGCCGTAATCTGCATGATGATGGCCTCCACCGTGTAGGCAGACGTCCAGCCCTGCTTGGTGAGCAGCTCCATGCACAGCGCGCCGCCCAGCAGCACGTAACCGTTCTGCATCACTGGGTAGACCACGCGCACGAACGGCGGCTCGAACGGATAGTTGTCCTGGGGGTGTGGTGGAGAAACTGTCAGAACTCAGAAATGGTTTGTTCTAGCGAGGGTTAGAACGGAGGGTGCAGTCAGAAGGAGTTAGATGGCGTGGGAATGCTCGGAGGTGGGTGGGACGAGCAGAAGGGATCTATATTATGATTTATAACATGTCCGTACGTGTGTCATGCCTTATGTGTCTTATTGCGCCTGAAAGGCGCCGCGTAGCGACGTGAAATTTGGCATGCCAAATCTGTGGGCGTGGGCGGCCTTTGTATTAAAATTTGGGGGTGATCGGGCCAGAGGTGCGCCGTCAGCACGCGCTCGCGTGCGCCATAGGGTTAACACGGGAAACGGTCAAAACGAACATCGGACGAAAACCGGCCTGCGGCGCCTGCTTCCCGGCTGTATAAGTCGGCAACGGGTGGGCGCAGCGAGAAGCGGTTTTCACCACTGGATAGAGGAGAGATGGAACTAGCGTATTTACATGGTTTCATAGTATAGCACGCGCCACGTGCAAGACAGCACCCCCGGTTGTCAAAAAATGACCGATTTCGTGCATTGTAACGGGAAAATGGATGGCACTGGAAAACGGTTTGACGGAATGAAATCGGTGTTGTATTATTTTACAGACAACTGTACGTGTAATGATAGGAAAGCAAATAAAAACTGATGATCCGTACCATTTCCTTAATAATGAAAAATTAATTTGAAAATTTGACTCGCGCGGAGCGCGACGTCCTTTACAACATCAAAACGTATTTAAAACGCTGACCAATCGCTATGAAAACTATATATTCGGAAAGAGCATTCTTTTCTGACCAATATCCACCCAAAATATTATCGAAAAGTCAATTAACTTTTGTGAAAATGACTCAAACATACGACCGTGTTTTGTTAACGTTACAGGTATTTTTCAACAAAATCCGATCGATTGCTTATGGCCGGCAAGTCATACAACTTTTGACAATAGCTATCAAAGCATGGGCTGCAATGCACCGCCCGCCCAGCGGAATCCCAAATACTTGAAATAAGCGCTAAGCAGTAAACAGTAGGGGAAGCGGGGGTAGCACCGCCATGTGGGAAACACCGCCATCCTCTATCGGCAAAACTCTGAATTGTAAATGTAAACACCCGCCATTTCGGTGTCCGAACGGAAACGGGACGCCGCGTGAGGTAGGTTTCGCTAAGATTTATTTGATTTTGAGATCGCAATTGCCCATTTTGTGAATTTCACACCATCGTTGTAATCATTTGGCATGTTTTAGCAGCAAGTAAGTGGTCATTTCAAGTCAAAATGCCTTGATTTTTACGTTAAATTTGAGGGCATGAAGTGCTCTTCGTTGAGAAAGGAATTACAGAAGAATCGCGTCCCGGCTTGTAGGATGACATAGAAGAGATGGGAAAGGGTCAGGGGGCGGGATACTTAAGATGGGAGGAATAGAGGGATTGATATGTCGCAGCCGAGCAAACGAAAATACGGGGATGTAATGGGAAAGAGGGAAGCTTTAGGGATGGGAGATTGCCTATCTGTATTTGAGAAACGGCAAAATGAACAGTACCAAAGCTGGGAATGTTTGGTAGTGAAGGCGATCTGAAAGAAGAGGGCAAAGGCATTGGGGAAGTCACGGAAACGGCGCAAGTGTTGGCAAGGCATCATCCATTCTAGCACTACCTACTCCCCAAGGGGCCGCAGCAACATGTACTAGGTGTGGCAGGGGAAAGGTTGAACAACTAACAATATGGTAGCCAACGTCGGATGAGACATCTCAGCGATGAAACTCGAAACCAACTCCAACAACAATCAACATCTACCAACTCCCAACACTGAATGGCAGCAGTGAATGGAAACGACAAGCAATAGATATCCCCAACTTCCAGGCATCCGACGCGACCAAAAATGTCCCCACCACCGTGTCCAAACTCTGCACAACAATCCGGTTGTCATGACAACGGGGCGGTGCTCACCTCAAACACCAGGTTGAGCAGAATGTGGTCAATGCCCTCTTTGTCTTTCAGCTGGCGCAAGTCGCTGTAGAGGTGCGAGTCGGGGTCCACCTTATAAATCTTGACGTTCCAGTCGTAGAGACTGTCGTTCTGAAGGTCCACCTTGAAAGAACCTGCCGGGGACGGTAAATGAAGTCAGTGAGGGGCTGATGGGGTTGGCTGGAAATTGCGTGCCTATGAAAGCAGTGATTGTGGTGCTGCTTGTCTCTTTAGATAAATTGAGTACACAGATAGACAAATAATCAATGCCATGACACCACGGGACAGTCACAAAAAAAACAACCCTCGCTCCTCATGTCACTCAGAATCCCCTGAGATTGCCCACCAACTCAATCACTTTGTTTAGGTACATCCTAAAGGCTACCCGGTTACCCGGTAAAGCACCGTGAGCAGTACTACACCGATGTACAGCACACAGGCAGTGCTGACACCAGCCAGACCGGTAGGAGATTACTGAGGCCGTCAGTGGCCGGTGCTACAGCCGTGACGGCGACACTGGCGGGTCCACCGCCGCCGGCTAGCCCGTGATGACAGTGACTATCTGCCAAACTAACAGCTCAACTAATTACATGGTATAAATATGGCTAGGGCATTAAAAGGAGCAGTCCAATTGGATTGCAAAAACTTCAAACATGAACATCGGTAAAACAAAATATTAAGATCAATCTTCCTATTTTCCCCAGCAAGTAATTTACCACCAAGTCAACAGATGAAATATGAAGATAAGAAACGAAGAGAAGAAAAACAGATTACGGCAGAAACGCTAAGAACTAGAGATGTGATAAAAGAGGTAAGCAAAGAATGGGGCAAGAGAAGCGAAAGAGAACGAAACGATAAGGAAAGTGAGGATGGAGAAACAGCGAGTGAAAGGAGAGAGAGAGAGAGAGAGAGAGAGAGAGAGAGAGAGAGAGAGAGAGAGAGAGAGAGAGAGAGAGAGAGAGAGAGAGAGAGAGAGAGAGAGAGAGAGAGAGAGAGAGAGAGAGAGAGAGAGCTCCCCAAGCTACCCATCCCATCTCCAACAGCACACATGAAGCTCTCTTCACACCCAAAGGTCAACCCTAACCAGCCTCATCCCCACTCTACCACCCCTCTCCCTCCCTCCCCTCCTCCCTCCCTCTCTACCCACCGCTTTTGACGCTCTCGGATCGGTAGATGTCTCGGAGCTCCTTCATGAGCCGGTCGGTGGCCTGCACACTGCCGGCCGTGGCCGGGCCGCGCGTCAGCTCGCGCGAGTGGTGCTGCCGGAGACGCTCCAGGGCCATCTGGTGCTCCGGACACAGCTCCTTGTCCTGGGGACACGGGGGGGGGGGGGGTTAGAGGGGGGAGGGACACAGCTCCTTGTCCTGGGGACACAGGGGGAGGTTAGGGGGGTGGGACACAGCTCCTTGTCCTGGGGACACAGCGGGAGGGAGGGAGGGTTAGAGGGTGTGGGACACAACTGATTTGTCCTGGGGATAGACGGGAGGAGGAAGGGTTAGAGGGGGTGGGACACAGCTCCTTGTCCTGAGGGACACGGCGAGGGGGGGTTAGAGGGGGTGGGACACAGCTCCTTGTCCTGGGGGACACGGGGGGGGGGTTAGAGGCAGGGAGGGACACAGCTCCTTGTCCTGAGGACACGGCGGGGGGGGGGGGGGGTTAGAGGGTGTGGGTGGGATACAGCTCCTTGTCCTGGGGACACGGCGGGGGGTTAGAGGGGTGTGGGCGGGACACAGCTCCTTGTCCTGGGGACACAGGGGGGAGGGGTTAGAGGGGGTGGGACACAGCTCCTTGTCCTGGGGACACGGGAGGGAGTTAGAGGGTGTGGGAGGGACACAGCTCCTTGTCCTGGGGGACACGGGGGAGGGGGAGGGTTACAGGGGGCGGGACACAGCTCCTTGTCCTGGGGACACGGGGGGTTATAGGGGGGGGGGGTGAGACACAGCTCCTTGTCCTGGAGATAGACGGGGGGGGTTAGAGGGTGTGGGTGGGACACAGATGATTTGTCCTGGGGATAGACGGGGGGAGGGTTAGAGGGTGTGGGTTGGGTGGGACACAGTTCCTTGTCCTGGGGACACGGGGAGGGTTAGAGGCTGGGAGGGACACAGCTCCTTGTCCTGGGAAACGTGAGGGACCGAGTTAGAGGGTGTGGGTGGGGTGAGGCGAGGCTGGTTTGTCCTGAGAGGGAGACAGCGATCAAGACAAGCAGATCCACAGATGCCTTTCATTGGTGTCATGGAGTACAGAAGCTTACAAAAAAAAAAACAGAAAAACATCCTAGACCATCAGTTCCGTGGCATCACGACTAGCGAAAGCGGATATGTAATCGAGCATTGTCGGTAATTGCGGCAGCCATGATACCAAGAGCCAGCCAGCTTTACCAAGAGCCGGTGAATATTCCTGGAGACAGCCGTACAAAATACGCAGCCAAACGCATCTATTCTTTCAATCAGGGTCAAAATATCGGCTGTATCATTTATTGCAACCTCTATTGGCACCAAGAATAAAACCAGACAATGAGCGCAATCAGAATAGCCCCAGAAGTACCGACGGGTATTTTTAGATTTGTCGAGGACATACAGGTAGCCTTGTGTTGCAACCAGCGAGCACATGATGCAGCTAATAACAACTACCTAGGTTTTGTAGTGTGAGGTTGATGCAACGCACTTGTTATATGACACCCGGCGGACAGCGAAGCGTCCTATAACGAAACCAACTGCCACCCCCGCTCGCAACAACTCCCAGCCCCGCCCCGCCTCGACTCCATTCTAGCTCGCCCCGACTTCAGACTCCCCGCCCCAATTCCGGCCGTCCCAACTCTCACCCTCACTCGCCCCAAATCCACCCCGCCCTATCCCACCTCCGTCCCACCTCCCGCCCCCACTCCATCCCGGCACAACTCACACCCCCCTACTCCCCTCCCTATCGTCTTACCGGATCCTTCTCGCTGGCAGTGGGCTCCTCCATCTCAATGTGCATCTCGTCCATGTCCTCGTCCGGCTCCAGGTCGTCATCATCGTCATCTTCCTCCTCCTCATCGTCGTCATCGTCGTCCTCGTCGAAACCGTCGTCGGCCGACGCGGCGGCGCCGTCACCGCTGCTC
The DNA here is from genome assembly GCF_019059575.1 of Amphibalanus amphitrite. Classification (NCBI taxonomy): domain Eukaryota; kingdom Metazoa; phylum Arthropoda; class Thecostraca; order Balanomorpha; family Balanidae; genus Amphibalanus; species Amphibalanus amphitrite. The sequence goes on from NW_024883554.1 coordinate 34,096, forward strand.
GGAGAGGCCTGGCGCGCAGAGGTCAGGTCAGGTCAGGTCAGGTCAGGTAACGTGTCAGGTCAGCTCAGAGGGGCAAATGGATGTTAGATAAGCACGTGCTGGGGCAAGGTGTGTGGAAAGCATGTGTGTGTGTGTCGTGGAGGGGGGCGGGGGGAGAGGCTGATGACGTGTGGTATGGCAAGAGACAGATTAAACATTTCGACATGCACGTTGACAGCAGACAACAGGGAGTCTGAAATTCAAATTCCATTCCATCAAAACACCAGGTAAAGACGCAAAGTGCCTCCAAAACAGCATGATAAAGTCATTCAAATTAAAAATTATAATCATAAAATAGCTATTAAAATAGATAGGCGTAGTGACTGACAACAGACGCTTGTGTTACGGCGCGTCATTTGGGCGTCATGGCAGCCATGCCGACCCGGCGCACATAAGTACAGATCATGATGACTGGTGTACCCACACATGCTGACCAATGACCATCAGCGCAAGTACGACTCAGGAGAATTCAGCTATAACCAGTATCAATCAGCTGAACCTAGTAACCTCTCACGCGTTATAGTTTATAACGCCCTAGGCGTCCAGCTTCTATCGACCGTTCGACGTTCTCTCCTCCCTCTCTCTTCCCCCTCTCTCTCTCTCACTCCCTCTCTCACCTGAGTGGCGCGGCTACTCTGTGAGAACTGTGCGAAGGTGACGCGCAGCTGGCGCTCCAGGTCGGGCGGCGTGGGCACCCCCAGCGCCGGACACACCAGCTCCAGCAGCAGCTTCGTCTGCGACAGGATCTGAGGGCAGAGACGAGAGGACAGGTCAGCATACAGGTCTACTCAGTAGGTGAGAGCGTAATTGTGTGTGTGTGTGAAGGGGAGGGGGGAGCAGGGCTAATTAGGGGTAGATATGAGAGCTGGTCAAAATACAGAGGTTCAATATCAATATCCAATAGGTCAGGCACTGATAAATCATCACAGGACTAATCAAATAGACGACAGTCGCAGAGAAAACACTCATACAGGTAGTACAAAACACCCTGAGCAAACTAACATCGCACAAGAGCAAATCAGACGGGAACCGCTGAGGTCGCCCGTAAAAACGGAAGGCGAAACACCGAATCTGTCACAAAACGATCGGCAGAACTACATCGATAACTAGGCCAGGGCTAACGAGACAAAGGAGGGGGGGGGGGCTGGACAAAGAGACCGACCTACTGACCGTCCCCCGGGTCACCAGGGCGGGCGGGGGGGGGGGTTGGGCAGGACCGATTCAGCGCTATTGTCGATAGGATGATCGTACAACAGAAAACTGTGGGAGAATGACCTTTACGGCACAGTCCGGGGTGAGTGTACGAGCCAGTCCTTAAAGGATTGGTTGGGATGAAACTGTTTGTGTGATATAGCAATTTGGAAAGCTATTTTAACACACTTCACAAGTTTCACACACAAACACACTTTAGCCGCAAAAGTGTGTTTGTGGCTGAGATAGCAATCGAGATTCGGATTGAATGTGATTGCAATGAGGTTATTCCTCGACTCGTGTTGCGATTGAACATGCGATCGAGGCTGGACTGGTCACACATACAATCAAGGTCTTCGGATCAGGCACCTCAGACTAGGCAAAATGAGTTATCGATGGCAGGCACGCCGGTATGCGCCTCACTCGAGACGCTTCTCGACGGATGGACTCGGCGCTACCTCGTCCGATAAGACGTCACCTGACGAGCCAGACACTCCATACAAGACTTCAGAGGGACTGTACCCCACCGGGGACCGTAAAGGATACCACCGCACCATCTCCCAAACCTTGCCCAATCACCGAGAACACACGCACACGCCACATTGCAGCCACAGGTCACCCGTCGCAGCAGGTGAGGCCAATGAGCCATATATGGACGCTACGCCACACGATAATGGCTATGAATGGTGCAGGTTACACCGCAGGTCTATATAGAACATCTCAGTGTGGTAGTTCCCAGGCAACTGCAGCTTCGCCGGGTAGGAGCATTAATTATGTTGCCTATCAACCATCAAAGGGGTATATCCCAACTACTTTGATGGTTATGTAATACGGTCAATATAACACTATCAGAACTTCGTCACCTTTCTTGTTTGTTAATTGGGGCTTTAGGGCGCTCCGACTACTTAGGTCATTGTGCGCCCTTCGTCACCTTTCATTACATAGATACAACAACCACATTTAGAAAATGAGATACACCATGAAAGCACTCCTAATATACATTCTAGATATAGCTGGGAGAATGCTCTACCCACATATACGCCGAAGATGAACGAAGTAAACATCAAACTAACGCAAGGGAAATCTAAAACTTTGCTTTGCGCCACTCGTGGGCATCGTGACCCAAAAGCCGTGAGCTAGCAAACCAAAAACTGCGAGTTATATGTATGTTGAGTCATCAAACGATACGAATTTATCACAATGTGATTGGCCTTGAGCAGTGAGCCTTGGTTCGTGAGCCATGAACCCAAACCGTTCATTAATATTTGTGAATCAAGCGGTGATTCATGATCCGTGCGTCACGAACTCAGAGTCGTAAGGCGACTCACGAGTCGTGAATCTCGAGTGCCATTATCCGTGACCGAGTGGCGCCCCACCTGCGCCGCAGTGACGGTGGTGGCGCGGCCAGACGCACCTTATACAGACTCCCAGCCAGTCTCCAAGGACCCCGCAGGGAGGGGTGACAACAAGCAGGGACGGCGCTAACTATGGTAAAGAACGAGCGATGCTTTGGACCATAACCTGTAGTGTTTATTGGTAAATATCTAACAAACTTAGGGATTGCATCATCTTGTTTGTGCTTATCTGAAAGTGTGTGGATAAAAATACCGTACTTACTCGAACATAACTTATACGAGTTTCGTGTCTTGTCAACTAAATAGCCAGAGCACGCATTGAATCGATAAAAGGAAGTGACACAGTTCTATATTCCGCAAAAACCAAAACACGATTATTGTTTATTGTTTATTGTTTATTGAACACTTAAGAACTCATCCATACAACATGGCTATTCTTGAGTTCGTGTCATAGGAGGTGAAAAAGTAAATACAAGGGGATGGTGACGCAATCAAGCACACATAAAAAAAATACATAGCCCACAAGCACGCATACTTTCTAAAATTGGCCCAGACGCCGTTTCACATTCCTTTTAAAAGCGCCCGGTGGTTGCTCCCTGACAGCGAGAGGCAGGGCATTGAAAGCCGACACAGCACGGTACAAAAATCTCCTTCGGCCGGACTCGGATCTTATCCGTGGAAGAGCGAGGTCTGCGTCCTGCCGTGTGTTGCGCTCTCTCCCCTCTCCTACTGTGGAGAGCTGCTCGGCGATATCCTGAGGAGCGCCGGTCACCAACATGCGCTTGAGTAGGCACAGAGTGTGGTAAGTGACCAGTTCACGAGCCGGGAGCCAGGTGAGAGTTCTAAGTGCGTCACTCACGCGGTCATGCTTGCGCCGCCCCGTGATAACTCGTGCACCGAAGTTAATCACCTTTTGAACACGAGACATGTTTTTGGCGACCGCAGTACCATAGACACTGATACAATATCTCACGGTTGACAGAACCAATGCGTTGACAATAGTGATGAGAGTCTCTTTCGGTAGTCTATATCTGGCATGACTAAGACCTATAAGAAGACCAGTGCATCGTCCGACAAGCTGATCTATATGGTACTCGTAAGACAGCGTGCGGTCCATCACCACGCCCAAGTTTTTGACGCGATCACTCTCGTGGATGGTACTGCCGCTCACGGTAAGGGTAACAGGCGGAACACCTCGTAACATTTGGCGCGTACCCAAAACTATAAGCTGCGTCTTGCTGGAGTTCAGTTTCAAGGAATTTTGCATAAACCAGCGATGCAGGGTGTTTAGTGCACACTCCATGCGATGAACCAGTGATGCGATGTCACTTTTTCTGCCCGTAACGAGGAGCTGAGTATCATCAGCGTATTGAACGATGGTCACCTCGCTCTCTACGTACAAACTGATGTCGTTCGAGTACACGGTGTACAACAAAGGTCCGAGCGAGGTACCTTGGTACACTCCAATCGGGTTTCTCATCGGTTTGGAGGTCACCTGTTCGTTCTGTGGCGAGCTCATTCGAACGTATTGAAAATGATCCGAAAGATAACTTTGGAACCACTCAGTGTTCACTCCATAAAGTTCAAGTTTTTTGAAGCAATTTGGCGTGATTCACAACATCAAAACATTTACTCAGGTCTAACAAGACAAGAAGACAGATATGACCCTGATCCATGGCCCGATGGATGCGATCGGTAATTTGAATAAGTGCCGTTTCGGTAGAATAGTTTCGGCGAAAGCCATGTTGGGCGGAAGCAAGAAGGCAGTTGTTGACGAAGAAAGAGTACAACTGTTCGTGAACTAGCCGTTCTATGATCTTTGAGAGACAGGGCACAAGTGAAATAGGGCGAAAACTAGATGGGTCGGTGAGAGCACCGACTGACTTGTAAATGGGCTGTATCACGGAGAGCTTCCACGGCGTAGGTACTGTACTGGTGACCAAACTAGTGTTAATTACGCAAAGGATCACATGTGCTATCGCGTCAAAGCAGGATTTCAAAAACTTCATCGTAATCCCGTCTGCATCACACGCCCCGCTGCCGTTCATGCACAGTACCGTAGCACGCAGCTCTCCCATAGTGACAGGTCTCACACGGAACTGAGCGGTGGAGACACGGGGGAGTCGAACAGGCAGCTCACGGAAATCGGGGGGACGCGCAACAGTAACAGATTGGGCCGTTTTTACACCGATCTCCGTAAAAAACGCATTCAAGGCGTCAGGGGCCACATCCGGTAGTTTGTGGCCGGCGGCCTTTCCACTTATAATGCCCCGCACGCAACGGAACATGGCCGATCGTCCCGCCTCAGAGATCCGGCGTCTGACGTCCTCCCTCGAGTCGCGCTGGATCGCCGCACGCGCCTGGCGGTTTAGTTCGCGGTACGCCGTCTCGTCTCCCTGGCGTCAGGGAGACGAGACGCCCCGCTGCGTCTCGGGGCGTCGTTGTGCCCGTTCAATGCGCCTCCAGGCCTGACCGCCCCTGCACCCACGGCGCATATCCCGCTGCCCGCCGGCGGGCCATGATACGCCGGGTTCCGTCTGACACGGGCGGCGCGTCCGGGTTCCTGATTCTGAAGCGGCGAAGGGGCGCGTGGACCTCGAGTGTGCGCAGTAGACAATGTATGAAATAGTCATGCTGACGAGCGACATCGTCAGTGTCAAACACGGGTGACCAATCGACCGCACACAGATCGGTCCTCAGGGCATCGTAGTCAATCTGTCGCCAGCTACGCCCACTCGTAGACATTGGAGCAGGGCGACATCTGCTGTACTGAAACAACGCGCGAGTAAACATGTGCGGACTGAAATCACAGTGCTTGACACCGTGGCGAGTTACAGCGGTTCCTCTGTTAGTAATAACCACGTCGAGGATAGACCCAGATCTGGGAAATGTAGCAGACGAGATGACTTGCTTAAGGTCGTACTTTTCTATCAGCCGGGACAGCTGCGCACCATTGGTGCCAGCTTGCACGTGCCGCATATCACAGTTCATGTCACCAGCCAAAATCACAGATCCGCGATGGCGCGATAGAAAGTGTTCGATCTGGGCGTCAAAATCATCAAGATCGGCAGTCAGCTGGGCTCCGGTGCCGGACGGCGGCCGGTACAGGGAACAGATTAGAATGTTTCTATTACGCCCCACTTGCACCTGAACCCAGAGCGACTCGAGTTTGGATGACGCAGAAGTGGCCGCGGGTTTCGGCAGTACGTTCAGTTGATATCCATCCCGTGCTAGCACTGCCACTCCACCGTAGCCGCGTCCGTCCCCTCTGTCCGCTCTCGCCAGCTGGTAGCCGGGAAAAACAATCAGCCGGCTCGGCACGGTCGGTCGGAGCCAAGTCTCTGACAGGACGATTATGTCAGAGCCGGTACTGGACAGTTCGTGGTAGAGTGGCAGAACCTTCGGTAGCAGAGACTGGACATTCAGCTGAGTCAGCAGCAGTTCGTTGTGCCCGTTCAATGCGCCTCCAGGCCTGACCGCCCCTGCACCCACGGCGCCTTGGACCGGCGGCGCGTCTGCCGCGGTGGACGCCTGAATCACGCGGCGACCGTTGGTGCCCCCGGGCGGTGGCTGGGTCAGCACAGGTGACCGATGGCAGGGCTCCACGCGGCCGGCCGGCCGCGGAGCGCGGGCCAGGGTCAAGGTCACGGGAACCGGCGAGGGAGGCCGAGGGCGCCGTGTCACGCCCCGTCCGCTTAGGCCGGGCGGGACGATGATTGGAGATGACATGTCCGAGACGATCCAGGTGATCCGCGTGAGAACCGGTAGAGATACCCGCCGCAGGTGGACCGGCCTGAGAAGCCGGGAGGGCGGCCCGAACCAGTAACTGGATCACCACAAGCATCACCAGACTTTTCAAAATGTCTCTATGTGTGACGTGTGTCGGCATCTTGGAAGTCGGAATGAAACGCACTGGACCAATCACACCTGCTCGTCACCACAGTCAATCCAAAACTCTCACTCGCAATCACTCACTGAGGCGCTCACGATTCACAAAAGGCAATGTGGATGATAGACGGGGAGCGGAGCTCCCGGCAGCGCAGCCGCACGCGGGCGCGCCGCTCAGGGAACTGACATTATTAGCAATTAGCAAAACCTTTACTGGCAGGACCGACCACACGACACTCACTGAGCATCTGGTTTCTCTCCATCACTGTGAGGCGCCGTTTCAGGGCGGACCAGGAAAAGCGCTCCGTGTCTGGCCCCGATAAGGCGGCGGGTCCTCCTACCGCGCACCGCCCCGGCAGTTGCGTCACAGTCCAACGGACGAAACGGGCCCGACTCCTCCGCACTGCACCGCTGCAGCGGTCTCAGGTAGTGTGAATGGAGCCCCGAGTAGCTGTACTCTTTTCTAGCAGCGCACAGGTCACAAACCACGGAAGTTATTACGCGGCCTTCGTGAGTTACGTGACCTCGAGGCTAGGGGAAATGATAAACGAGAAACGCTGAGTAAATGATCGTCAAGTTCAGGTGGGATTGATCCCAAACTTTAACAGACCGGCACGACCTCACCATCCAATCATCGTATCAACCAGCTAGGGCCAAATACTTGCCCTACATCCTCTCACAGCCAAGGCCTTGTATGTATAGACGGCGCAGGAATCCGCCCAGCCGGGGGCCGGGACACTCAGGTACACGAGCCAACACTGGCTGCTGGGAGCGATGGCACGCCGCGGTGCCCGATGACCGCTCACGATAGGGAGCTCACAACACATCCCGTACGGGCACGTCGCAGGGGGGGGGGGGGGCGCAGGACAATGGGGTACGACTCCGAGCCATAGGGCGAACGTAAACAACGGAGAAAGTGGGTGTGTGGGGGAGTGGGGAAGGGGAAGGGTGGGTATGGGTACGTCAAGGTGTGTTAGCACTAGGCTGCGCTGGCTTGTGTGTGATGGGCTACGTGTTGTGTGCTGACTGTTGTAGGTATGTTGGGTGATGTGTTGTGTGGTAGGTTTCATACGTTGTAGCGTCTGGTATAGACTACGGTATCCCGTTGTGTGCCGTGCTACGCTAAGACTTGCAAGTGTTACGCCACGTCGCGTTACAGCGCTCTCTGACTGCGGTGATCCGCTGCCTTCCGGGACTGCCAAACCATCCATATCAGCTGGCACGCTTCCACGCCATCGACCACAAACACTGGCCCATTCCGCTCCAGCGGGACGATCCTTCCATGAATCACCGCGGTCCCTTCAGGAACCACGGCCGGTTCCGGGCCCCGCCCCGGGCGCCGCCGCCGTCCCCGGCACGACACGCGCCCTGTCGATGACACAATGTCACCGCTCAGCGCTGACAAACAGAGTGGTAACCGGGTCACGGCGGGCGCACACGTGGGAGAGAGCGGCGGAGCGCGCAGGAGAGAGTGGGTGGGAAGCCGCCGACTCCGCCCAGCGACAGCAGTGATCGGTCGGCCGGTGGTAAGGAAGCTCCACAGACCACAGGAAGAGCTATCAAAGCGAGAATTGGCTTGCTGTTATTGGTGTTTTTGCAGCAGTCGGTCGCATCGAGCATCGGCCGGCTAGACGAACACGATCGTTGGGGGATCTAAGAAGCCAAGTGTTTACGATATGTACCTATGTTTTATTCCTTTTGCTGGTCACGTTAAATTTCACCCGGCCGTGCCTCTCGGACCGGTCGGTCGGTCACTCCACCTCAGCCGGGAGTCCGACCCCCGGGGCGGGGGCACCCTATCTTATCTCTATACACAAACGATAGCTACAGCCGTCGTGTAGCCATAACAGTGCAGCCCCCTCCCTCCCTCCCTCTCTCCCCACGCCGCCGAGTCGAAATGTGTACACGTACACATTACACACCGCCACTGATCATCCTGCTCTCCAGGCCAGCCGCGCAGTGTGCGTTGCAAAACTCAAACGCAAACATTTCTAGGGCCCACTACCGACTCTCATCCGCCACTCGGGTCTCTGATCTGGGCACAAGTAGTCAGTAACAGTCTGAACGTCGGCCAGCGTGACCACCGTCTGTGTGCAGGGGCCTCAGTCACAGTCACAGTCACAGAGAGTCACAGTCACAGTCTGCCAGTCAGTACAATCACAGTCACACAGTCACAGTCTGCCAGTCAGTACAGTCAGTCTGAAGGTCAGTAGACAGTCACAGTCACAATTTGCCAGTAGCCATAGTCCGTCATAGTCAGTATGACAGTCCGGTCAGTCACAGCCAGTCTGCTGGTCACAGTCACAGTCACACAGTCACAGTGTGGCAGTCACAGTCTGCCACTCAGTCACAATCACAGTCCCCGCGGAGGGGCCGGGTCCACCAGCCGGTTCACACCGCCTACCAACGGGGCCGGCCGAGCGAGCCGTCACGCTGACTCGGTCCCGTGCCGTCCAACTGGGCAGATGGCCAGCCTGTCACAACATGGCGGCCTGTCACTACTGTCAGGGCACACAACCAGCCTGTCACAACATGGCAGCCCGTCACCGCGTCCAGTGATGCCTATCTATGACGTCACCGGTACCGATGACGTCACAGAACCCATCATTTGCCAGACAATGTCTGTAACCTATCAGGCAGCGTGGCGTGTGCTCTCTATGAACTGATGATGGCACAGCGCACCGATTCCAGAGACCGTATCAATAGGCCTCGCAGGTGAAAACTTTTAAAATCGCTCTCAGCGGTTTAGAAATTCGCATAATAAACTACGACGCAATAGGCCAACTAGAGCGGTAACTCTCGGTGCCTCTAGCCCCGATATGCACCTGAGCGCATGCATGATGTATCGATGACGTCACAGCGATTCCTGCCAATGCGTCATGTTCGCTGTGTGCCGCCGCCCGTATGACACACACGTCACTGGCGGGGGGGGGGGGGGCGGGGGGGATTGTGGTACTTAGTGTGTCTGGTGGGTTACCATCATCCCAGAGACCGCTCCACCACAGTGATCCGCCTGGGAGAGCTGACCACTGACCGGCGCAGCCGACCGGGGTGAGAGGAGCGGTGGGAGAGAGGGAGAGGGAGGGAGAGAGAGGCGCTCGTGCCCAGCGGACGTGACGCCTGTTACCACCGGCTGGCGGCCACTGACGCAACGCCGGCCGTCTGCCCGACACGGCCCAGGAGCTTCGTACCGTCCCCCAGCGAGGAGTCCCGTCATCAGCGCTGGCCTCGCATATAGCTGCTGATCCAGCACTGGGTGGAGCGCTGGGTGGATCAGTGCTGGATCCCACCCCTCCTGATCCGAGCCAAACCTCAGCCACCCCCACCACTGGGTGGCCGAGCGAGATCTTTAGCTGTAAATGTGTATGATATGAAGTGTGCCCTCGTATGGATCTTACAAACGCTGTGTGCAATAATCCATGACGCTCCAAGCCATCATCACTGCTGATTCGTCCAGCCATTTTCCAGCAAAACACATCAGTGCCGGCTCCAGGGACGATAAGCATCACACCCATTGTGATAACCTTCGCCGGGGCGACACCGCTTCCTCCCATCTATTTAACGTCCCGGACTTGCCTAGCATATTCAACATTGAACGTGACTGGCCTCAGACAAAGAGTCGACCGATCATACGTCCTGCAGTGACGTCATCAGCAGTGACGTCATCGATGACGCACCGCGGTTGAAATAACGGGAGTCGGGACACGGCCTGAGCTGAGAGCAAACGGGTAAAGCCGTGAACAAGCAGCGCGGAGTTTCCCCGGAAAAGGTGGTGGGGGCATTTCATTGGGACGCTGAACGATTCCGTGCCGCTTGGCAACAGGCCACCCACCAAACCACCAGGCCAGCTATCACCAACAAAACCAGTCAGACCACCGGCACCAACACAAACCACCACTGGTGCGGCACCTCTCCGCCACCCTGCTCTCTTCCTCCTCTCACTCACTCACTCACTCACTCACCCACCCACTCACTCATTCACTCACTCACTCACTCACTCACTCACTCATTCACTCACTCACTCACTCACTCACTCACTCACTCACTCACTCACTCACTCACTCACTCACTCACAGGATACCTAGTGCCTAACCTCTATTCTATATCTTCTCTGCATTTTCCCGCAACACATCTCCCTCTCTCCTATACTGCATCTCCATGGCTCATTTCACCCGGCACCCCACCTTCCCACATAAAGCCCCGGCACCCCACACCTCTCCACCCATTCGCTCCCCACGGAGGGCCGAACAACACGTGGGCGGCAGCGTTCGGGCAACAAAGCCACTTCGCTCCAAGTCGCTGACTGGGAGCTGCCACGCGTGAGGGACGGAGAGAGTGAAAGACAGAAAGGGGAGAGCGAGAGCGAGAGCGAGAGCGAGAGCGAGAGAGAGAGAGAGAGAGAGAGAGAGAGAGAGAGAGAGAGAGAGAGAGAGAGAGAGAGAGAGAGAGAGAGAGAGAGAGAGAGAGAGAGAGAGAGAGAGAGAGAGAGAGAGAAGACCGCGACCATCTTCCACGAAGCGGCGATCGGCGTGGAGCAGACACAGAGCGTGGGAGGGTGGAGAGAGCAGCGGAGGAGACAGAGACGCTCAGTACTCAGTGCCGGTTCGATCGCACATCACCGACGAACCGAGGGAGGGAGGATCGATGGAGACAAGGAGATCGCGTGCCTACAAACCGACTATAGGGCTGAGAGTGGTCAACAAAGACGAGCCGAAGTAGGATGAACACTTGTTACATGGCAGGGAACAAGTTACCTTTTTAACAGAACAGAGGAAAGCCGAGTCAGCACAATTGGAAACATGGTAAGAAGAGATGGTAAGATAAGAGCATATTTCTCAACTCAAAAACAGTACTAGAAAATAGACCATGGCAAGATGTGCTTGCGTAAGCTTATTTCCTTTTTTAATAATCAAGCCACAGCATAACCCTTGCCTGCGTAAGGGCCACTAGGCTCAAGAGCAGCCGTCTCCCCTCTCTCGGCTCCCACAGAGCTCACGCCGTTCCGTTCCGCTGCGAGCACTCGTTCCACGGCTCCCGGAACGTCGGAACGATGACGTCACAGGAATCCCAGGGCGGCCATTCTTTTTCGGCCGCCGTCCGCCGTCTGCCGGCCTCGGCTGACCGTAGGCGGAACGGGTTGACTGTGACACTGACAGTATGGCGGGGGGATGGGGGGGCGGGGGAGCGGGACAGGCAGGGAAGGGGAAGAGTGCTGCGCCCAGGGCCGTTAGCGACAAACCCTGGGGTGTATGTGAGGTAGATTTAGCGCTTAGGACACGACAACTCTGTGGCCGCATCGAGCTCACCAGCTTAGTTCAACAGTCCAACACTGGTTTCGGAGAACCACTCGACTTAACCCGAGGTTTAAGTTCAGTACAACGAAGCGCCGTGTCGCTGTTCAGAGCTCTGAGCGCGTCGTTGGGTGCTTGGTGCGTCAGATATAACGCACTGTAAGAGCGGAGTATCGACCGTGTTGCATCATCCCAGACACATGAGAATGAGGCGCTTCAACAAGCAAATTGAACCTATTCTGAGACGACACGCGCGCTAGCAATAGAGGTCGACTATACAGGAGTGTCACAATAGCGATGGTGCCGGCTCAAATGATATTCACTGATTACATAACTGGCTCGGTGTGACACAAAAGAAAACTGCTGCTGGTAGAGAGACGTCGTCCAGGGGTGGGCAGAGGCCAGTCAAAGGCCGAGATACAATGAGGCTACACCTAAACAGTCATAACATAATCAATAAAGGTAAAATCAAGACAGATGGGTAACACCATTGAGGCAGATTGAGCAGATGTGCACTATTATCAATGATGGTTAGATCGGCGCCATATAGCCTCGTTGCTGGTGCGCCCTGAAACACTAAATCATCATCATACGGAAGCAAAGCATTGCGTGAAAATGGATCTGGGATCTCATCCACTAATCTTGATCTCGGGGCCGATTTGATCAAAGGATCTAGTCTCTCATTTGTCGCAAGATCCTTCGGAATCATAAAGGTTAGATCCGAGCCTAGTTTTCGCCAAAAGATCCGGAGAAATCATGGATCCATCCGCATTTTTATCAACATGGAAATATTCCAGAATCACAATGCATGATGTTACGGGTCCCCTAGCACCACGAAACACCAAGACGCCATGAGCATCGAGCGGCTTCACCAGCTTCTTCTCCCCCCCCCCAAAAAAAAAAACGGCGGATCCATGGGGAAGTAAGAAGTCAGTACGGACCTTCCTCCACCATCACGCCGAAGTCGTCAGCCGTCAGCGGGCGGCGGGCTGGGGCGGGAGGGGCGCATGGGACTCTCCCCACAAGGAGACACCCGCCGCGTCCCGCACAAAGACGGCGGCGTCGGCGGCCGGCCGGCAGGTGCGTCTGGCACACGTGGCCACGCGCGCTTCAATCCCCACCGCGTCTCCACCCTGAGCTGGCTACCACAGTGTCCGGCCGGGCCGTCACTTGGCTAAAGAGCTGTCTGCTGCTTCACCTTGTGCCTTATAAAAAAGAGTTCTATTTAAGGCTATGTGGCCTGAGGGACGCGACGCGATCAATACCAGCTTCCGATTTCCAGCAAAACTCAATCAGTGATAGCTTCAACGAACAAGGTGGGGGTCCAGTTAACGTTAGTCCTTGCCTCGCGGGCAAATGCTGTTGGAGCGAAAGTCACGTCTCAGTCAGTCAGTCAGTCCGCAAGTCAGTAGTCAGCCAGTCTATCCGTATGTGTGTGCGCGTGCGACTAAGTAGTCGTTCATCACGTGGTCGTGGGGAACCGACAAGTCAACTGTGTCCATTACCGGTATTCAGTGTTCAGTCAGTATGTCTTACTCAGTATTTGTGTGCGGGCGTTTTGTCTTCTTAAGTCCGGTATGATCTGGTCTCCCAGTCGATCATTATTGTTCGACGTCCCAGATACAGCATATGACAGCGAAAATAATGACGATACCCCTCAACGGCGCAAGTCTCGCAAGCAACGTGACACACGTGGCTTTCTAGTGTTGCCCAACTTGCAAAAATAATAATGTAACGAGAGGGAACAACAGGGAGAGACATAGGCGTAGGAACAGGAGGGGCGGGGGGCATACCCCCAATTTTCAACCATTTTTTAAGTAAATCTTTAATTTGAATTAAATACAAAACTTAGCGCAGGAAATGGTTCAGCAAGGTGAGATAAGCACAAAACTGCAAATAATTTCTTCATAGGAATATTGGGGCTCTCAAAAGTGACATTGAAGTTTCACTGGACCCCACTTTTCGTAAGGTTCCTACGCCCATGGGGGGAGGGAGAGAGGGAGAGAGAGAGAGAGAGAGAGAGAGAGAGAGAGAGAGAGAGAGAGAGAGAGAGAGAGAGAGAGAGAGAGAGAGAGAGAGAGAGAGAGAGAGAGAGAGAGAGAGAGAGAGAGAGAGAGAGAGAGACCAAATGGAAAAACTAATGAAATGGTCGCTGAACAGTGAAAGGCAAAGTTCGAAAACACATTCCCCCGAAAATGAAATTCACTTTGAGATGCCTATCAGCTCTGTCCTTCCCCACAGCCGCGCCGGTAGGGGGGGCGGGGGGGGGGGGACAGACGTACAGCTATTACTGTCTGCGATTTTCCGCCAGAGCGGGAAACTCTGCGTCCAGAGATGGCTTGTCGGCCGGTACTGGCGCGCCTCTGCGTCACAGGGAGTGTGACGCAGAGGGGAGTGGTGATAGAAACTCTGCGCCACGCGGAGAGTGACGGTAACGCCCTGCGTCACGGGTACAGTGACGTCAGAGAGTGTGACCAAAGCGTCACGGGAAGGTAGTCCACAAGTCAGCCACGTGACGGTATGCACCAGTCGTCACTAGAAATCATTTGTGACATTTACGTAAACATACTGCTGAACATTGTTTATCAGAGACGAAGCCTCACAGAGTGTCACCGGAGTGTCATCGCACATCACGGCGTCATCACAGCGTCATCACGGCGTCATCGAGCGTCTCACCTGGCTCGCACGCGCCAGCCTACGCCGCACCTGGCAGCCCGACGAACGGCGGAACGACAAAGATCTCTGACCCCGCTCCAACACAGGTCAGCGTATCAGCAAGGCCGCGGTGGTTCAGCTTGGCCACACATAACAATATAACAAAGGTAATATGAGGAGGGTAATAACAGAATGGCCCACGAGGCCCCAGAGCCGACACTGACGACAGACAAAGAGCTGTAAGTTTGCAATATCACTGGTTGCACGACATTTCACCAATCAGCGGTATCATGGTCAAATTTAATTAGGTTCAGGACAATTTCAAGTACAGAATATGTACTTTTTATCGCAAGTGAGTAGTGACACATGTTTGCAGAATATTGCCAATGTGTTTGCCCAGTTTTGCCAAGACCATTCCGATCGCTATTGGCCATTTCTGGGCCGTGGGATGTATGGAAATCAAAGAGATGCAGGATTACTGTATCACCGGCCGGTGCGCCGCCGCAACTGAGCCTGCCCTGTCAGGACTGGCGTGTCTCGGTGAAACAGGCCCCCAGCCGGTCAAACGGTCACCTCGGAAGGGCATGTCCCTATGGTGGATTCCCTCATCGGTGTCCATCAGCACGCAGCAGGGAAGTATGATCGCGATGGGCTGATTACGAGAATGAGGACGGTTACGTACATTTTTTGCTGACACCGCGTTTTTGTTGTTTACTGGGGTTCACTCCTGCTCATCCCCTGATGTCATCTGCTCTGCGCCCGTGCTGACCCGCCCCAACCCCTGGCTACCGTCCGGCCGGCCTGACCCAGTGGCCGCGCGACCAGCTGGGCCGTCAGCTGACTGCTGCCGGCAGCCGGCGGCCAAGGTCACCGCCCTCCCCCTCCCCCCCCCTCCCTCCCTCCCCGGCGCCGTGGGTCGCTGACCAGCCCGCGCCGCCGCAGCGGACAGCCGGCCGGACGGCGGAGGCCCGGGAGCGCGTGGCGGCGGACCAAGGCCGGCGACCGGCGCGGCGGCGGCGGGAGGTGGGAGGTGGGAGCGGGCCCGGGGAGGGGAGGGGAGGGGGCGGGTGACGCAGCCTGGCCTCGGCAGCGAGGCCGGCCGGCCAGCCGTACCGCTGTGAGACTGGACGGACCGGCAGCAGCGGACGAGAGGGTAGCCCAACTCAGACAAACAGCGCCCAGAGACGCCGGTCTGCCGCCAGGGAACTAAGAGAGAGGTAGACGGAGGCAGGCGACACGAATGCATCTGCAGGAAGGGAAGTCACAACGATCGATCGAGTTTGTAGGAGCACCAATACTTACGGAAGGGAAATGGCGGCTGGATACGGTCAAAATAATGACAGGACAAGGCTAAATATCAATAGAATGAAACATGGCTAGCACCTCAGTTATAGCCAGCAAGTTCATCGTTCGCGATCTGTGTCCGGTGGAAGAAGCCCAGCGCAACAAAGCGGACCCGGCAGTGGCCGCACCCGTCCGACGCCGGCCGCAGGACGGAGACGGACCGGTCTCGCGGACCATCCGGTTCCGCTGGTCGGTTCGCCGCTGCCGGCCGCGCACTTTCTCTGATAACCGAGCACGGTGGCACTGGCCATCCCTTCCCCTGTGTGCGAGATCGCCGTAGGAGCAGAATTCATCCGCCAACCTTCGGGAACGGAGACAGAACAGGCCCAGCCTCTGCCCCAAAGTACCCGCAGCGGCGGAATCCCCAGGCGACCGCCACCCGTCTCGAGCTCAAGGCCATCTATAGAAGGTACAGTCACTCCCCCGCCGACCAATCAGAGACAGATCCTGAGTGACGTCACCCCTGATGCTCGAAAGGGGTACTCCATTCCTTTACAACGTAAAAATGACTAACTTCATTTGACGATTGTTGGTGACACTTTACACATATCGCTCAACCATTGATGTCACTGGAAAGTACAACTTATTTTCTAGCGATAAAAAAGAGCAGCAATATGCTAAGAAATGGCCAGTTTTGAAGATATAGACGATTTAAAAACCCTCTGCAGTTGCAGGAAAGCAGCGTAGAAACGCATCGAGCTTATATTTTTACTATGAATAAATCATTTTTCAGTAAGTTTTTAGATATGGTATCGATTTATTCAACAACTTTATTACAATATTTTTATTACTTGGAACTTTATTTCAAAATAATATTTTCAAAAATGGCAACTGTTGGCAAGTAGCTTTGAAGCGATTGTGGCGCGCCGCGCCATTATTGTCCTGAGGCCCCCATATGATGTCATCAAAAGTGGAGTGACATGGGCCTGCTCGAGCTCGGCCCGCCGGCTCCGACTCTGCAGAGTCCGCGGCGCCGGCCATCTCCCACTGCTGCCGTCGAGTGGCGGGGGACAGGCGGCGGATCGTTTCCGCCATCGATCGCGGCGCCGAGGGCTGCGTTGCGGCGCAATCGATCCCGAGCAGCTGGGACGATGCAGAGCCGACACGAGGAGGGCCGCAGTGGCTGCAACACCGGCGCCGCTGCACTGCGTGCCGTGCCGCCACCGTTTGTAGCGGCAGACGGGCGGGACATGGGGGATTCGATAAGGATGACTTAGGTAGGATCGGGCCTGGTCGGCGTCACAGGGTGCCAGGATAGTGGGGCAGGGCAGGAGTTGATTGAGTGTAAATAACGAGACGGCAACTGCGATCCCGAATAGTATGTACGAGCAAGTGAAGGATTCTCGCCTCAAAATAGAACACTCAGTTGAATGCCTCTATGGTTGAATCATGGCATACTAAGCGTGTACAAAAATGCCAATGAACATCCGATATACGTCGCTTGGTACACAGCTGTTAGTATATAATCATGGTATGAGAATAGAAAAACGAGACACAGGGCATCAGCGACAAACGGTAATATCAGTTTGCATCGTTGTTGGCTACTAAGCACTGCTGCTGATTTGGCCCATAGTAAACCCCACCCTGGTATTGATTGTATGGGTATGGTTCTTTGTAATAAACGCCGCTTCGGTCGTTTTTTTAGAACTCCTTGCTCACACAGTCACACATTTCGCTAACACTTTCGCCCCGTCCCCCATTCGGTAAATGATTTGTAAAATGGGCATGAACAACAAATGCACTGTGGTCGGCGTCATTTCACAGGTCGTTTCGCTCCCATTAATACCCATAATGAAGACAATTATCCAAAGACAAAGCAGTACGGCGCAAATATGCATTGCAAAGAGCACTGTTCAGCAAATGCTGCTATTGCGAGAACGACGGAATCATCTGCTATATCCTAGAACACAAGGCTTCAACATATTATGCAGCTCAAAAATAGCCTTCAGGTAACTTCAGAGCGAAACTGCATGAATATTGCATACAATTCCTTCTTAGATTAACAGCATTAACCCAGATTTTTTTCAGATGAAAAGGATGGCAAACTACAGAACATCAAAGACCCTGTGAATAATCTACGAAAATGTTCACTTGATATCAAAGGTCAAAACCTTGGAATATAAATAGTGACGCAAAAGTTTCCGTCCCTAGTCGGTATCAAGTGAATGAGACCTTGTTCGCTGCGAGTGTGGCCATCACGAGCACATAAAACTTGCATGGCCTTATCTAGCAGAGCACACTAGGATTCAAAACTGGCAATACTAAATGCGTAAGCAGTCTGACAATACTCAATGTGCTGCCCAGTATCCAGTTGACCAAGTAGTGGGCTATTCGGGGAATGTCCGATTTGTCTACTCAATGGAAAATTGTCACCGATAATTTAAAAAAAAAATGGGAAAGTAGGAGATCGGCGGGTTCATACAATCACAAGCATATAAGTGATACAAGTGCGAATTGCAGCTTGTAGCTCCCAATGACAATTTTGCATGCTTCGCTGATAAATAGATCTCATGCGGCCAAAGCTGATCCAAGTAGACTGAATCGATGCCATTCAGCCTGTACCGAGTTTTGTGACCTTAAATGAGCCCCTGAGACCAAAAATGTCTCATCACATTACAGGGACAGCCAGGCCAGTTTCGCCGATCAATGCCCCACATATTCAGCTTAACCCAAGCAAGACGGGCCACGACTTTTCAAATCCACCATAAGAATGGAAGGTGCCACGTGTCCAGCGAAAGTTCATGATTCACTCAAGCAATGTAAGAGGAATAAGGAGTCTTTGGCTATCATTCACTCCTCCTGGCAAGAGGAGCCAGTAGCCACCAATCCAAAGCACTGCAGAAAGCCTGACAAACAAAAAGCCTTCCCACGCTCGCTGGTCCGCTTCAACAGTACGCGAATCAACTGACAACAGGCCATCCTATCAACCAGTCCCGAAGCGTCAATTCCCGAACCCCCGAACAACCCCCACAGTCTATCACCATCGCATCCCGTCCGCACCCCAGCAGGCAGCCGCCCACCTGACTGGCTCGGTTACGTCACGGTGCAGGGGGCAATGACACCGCCACGTGGGGGGGGGGGGGGGCGTTCAACCACCGACCGGCCCGCAGGGAACCAAGCGCGGCTGACTACGGCAACGGACACGATAGAGGCGACGCTAGGCCAGACTAGACTGACTCGCTCGTCAGTCGTCACTTTCGCAAATAGTTGTGGGATTTAATACACTGGTTTCTGAATTCTGGATCGAAGTGGCTATCGGAGAACCCTCCAGCCATGAAATGCAATGTGTGCATGGCGGCGGGGCTTAGTCGGCGTTCCGCGCGGCGGACATCTTGGAGTGGCGTGTTTGTGAAAAAGTACGCAGGCCTCGGAACGGTCGATACAAAAGTCAAGGATGTGATGTATCTGACAACTGTTTATCAATCTGTCATCAGCCTGTGGAGGTGGACACTACGGGCGGACTGCGGAGCCTAACATACTGTGTATGCGGACCGACATGGTTCACGTACGATAAGTCCTGCTTGAGAACCGCAGCTGGAATGGATTCCTTGCAAAAAAAAGTCGAAATCGAAGGCAACGATGACAAGCAGAAAACGAAGGCACGTGATGGGATTCGAACCGGGGACCTCTGGCTCGGAGCGTTACTCACGTGGTTGTCTGCGCCGGTCGTTGTGGAGAGGGTATGCAGGGCGTTTGTGATGGCGTGGTCATCCGTGTCGGCAAACCACACAGGCGGTGTTCGCGAATAGGTTTCCTGCGGGCGGGAGTAACACCTGTCACCGGCGAGCACACCTAGCGAAAACACACGGCATATGAAAGCAGTGGCATTTGAAGACCCAGGTGGTAAGTGGAAACACCGATTAGGTAGCATAATGGGATGCTAGCATGAGAAGCTGTCGATCGCTGCTCCCCAAATGCGTCTGAATAAAATTGCATGCCTTGTGACGCACTATGCAGAGCCAATCAACCCACGGAGACCTCGCTAAAATGCTTCCACTACGGTCGTGTTCCGCAGCTTAAAAAAAAAAAAAAATACATCGGTGGGATTCGAACCCGCGTCCGTGCGGGTGTCACCGTGCGGCCGTGGCCGTGAGGTCCGTTCATTACGCGGCGCCATGGCTCGCCAGGAAGGCCACAGGCCGGCCGGCACACGGAAAACGCTTGCATCGGACGGGCCCGGCGCGGGACGGACGTAGCCGCCGCCAAATGGCGTAACCGCGCACCGCGGCGGCGCGGCCGGCCAGCGGTTCACGAGCCGACTTGACCGGGCCCTCCTCCGCCGGCCGGACGGGTTTCCGCTCCGGTGTGGTCTCCCAGCCGGCCCCGAGGGACGGCGAGCGGTTTGCCAGAACAGGTGGACAACGGTCCCGGCTTGGTAACCTTTAGGGAATGCGACTTTATGGGCCTTTGTTTGAACTCTTACTCCAGATTCCTGGCAGGTCGGCCGTCGGAGTCCTTGCAACTAGGATGTCAGTCAAATGATCGTGAAAGGAAAGGGTGAAGAAAGGAGGGAGAAGAACAGGGAGAGAGGAGAGAAGAAAGAGGAGAGGTGAGAAAAGGGAAGGAAGTTCCCACATTGATGGAAAATGACTTAATGTTACTCTTATCCAGGATAGCAATCACAGGTCTCAAAATGGTATTTTGCGTTGAGTGTCAGATCCTCCAGAATCAGAAATAGAATCCTCACCAAAAAAGAGGGATGAGAATGGAAAAATGTTGGCCAGAGAAGGCCCAAAAAGAGCGGACAAAGGAACAAAAAAAACCACTTATTTCTAAATAAGTGTGGTAGCATGTGGGATGTTTAACGACCATATTCTGTGCAAATGTTTTTTTTTTTATAAATGAGAGTGGAAAATAATCCCAAAAATAAGTGGTAAGAGTGAAAAATGATGTTCATTTGGAGTTTGGATGTCATTTCCCATCCAAATCCACACATTTTGGGACACTGCTTGGCAAGATTACTTTTGCTTGGGACATTGATAATGGAAAACAGAGGTCAGAGCCTCAGCAATCAGCATGTCAGTGTTTGCAGGCACTTTACAGAATTGCAAAAAAGAACCCCCTTTGAATACTATTTCAATTCATTTCAGCCAGAACTGGTGGTGATATTGTGATGTGATAGGTTAACAACCTTGGTTTTCATGTGCAATAATGATTCACATAAGTATGATGGTAAAGCATACAGTATAAGGTTACATATAAGCCAATGAACATATTGCGATCAGGGTTGCGGAGTCTATGAATTTTTGACGACTCCGACTCCAGCTTCCAGATATAGACTCAGATTCCTACTCCACAGCCCTGGCAGGTCTACAGAGTCGATGGATTTTCCGTGACTCTGACCCTGGTTTCCAAAATCGATTCTGACCACTCTCCGACTTGACGACTCCCACCGACCTCCACTCTAGACTCGGCAGAACTGCTGCTGAATTTAAAAAAAAAACCTATCAAGTGCCAAGAAACTTGAGTCACAAATGTCACATAGACACAATTCCTAATTATCTCACAAAGATGGCAAACCACGCTTTTAAGTGACAAAGTTATACCAAAATGGTATTCAAGCATCACAGAATGAACCAAAGCCAGTCCAAAACCAACAAAAAAAATATATTGGAAAAAAAATTGTGTGAATATAATTCTTAATTCAGAAAGTTTGTGCATTTTTGTGCTAGTCATACATATTTGTGTGTTTTCTGTACACACTCGTTTTTATTATTTCTTATGTTTTTATTTACATTGTGACTTTGCCTTTTAGTGGGATGTCATCCCGTTGGCAATGGTGTTAATAAATAAATAAATAAAAAGTTTACCTACTGAACCCTAGCCACACAATGCCAAATGCTAAAAAGTATTTCTTCTCAATTATCAAAAAAAAAAACATAGAAAGGTAGGAAATTCTTTATTTTTTATGTTTTCCATGTTAAATAAAAAAGAATATAAAGGTAAAAGATTACATGTACTCCATGATAAAGCAATGGTAATGGTTAAGTGTGCATAACTAATTACTAAAAGTGGATTGTGTTTCATACCAGTCACCCCCCTATTTCCCATGCCTATTTTGCTAAGGTGATGGCACCAACTTCTACACACTACCTCTATGTAGGTACACAATATGAAAACTATTCTGTTGGAATACTGATGTATGAAAACTAGTTATTCAGTCTCTACTTCAATTAGACAAATGAGAATCCATATACACTTGTGTAAGGTGTATTGTATGGCATAACTGTGCCACAATTAAGACAAACTAATTCTCCATAAAGTGTCCTTATAGTTGGAATAGACACTTCAGCTGGAGTTCCAGTTATCAAGAAAAGAAAACACAGTCCCTGGACACTGAAGTGAAGAAACAAAAGCAATGGATTGCAGAACACAATACAGGTAAAAATCCTGCCATTTATGCAGGCTATTCAGTATTCACTACAGCCACACTGTCCCTCATAGGTGAACAGTCCTTGTGCCTCATTTGAGAGCTGGCAACTGACCATGTGGTGTGCTTTGGTGGGAACCAGGTGTGCAATAGGTTTGATAGCAAGGACCAACCATCACTATACATTCAGCAGAGGGACCATTGTTGACTGTGTACTATAGATCAATGGTCAAGTTGAATGGACATCATGAGTGGCAGTACCAACCCAGCAAATTCTTCCCATAATCAATAAAGAACTTTGAAAACTCTGCCCAGTATGCAAATGCACTTGTCTAAATAACTATGCAAATGAAAAACAAGGAGGGAAAAGCAGCTTCCTAAATATCAGTACAAATAACTGATATTTTTTAGTTCCACTTATTACAAGTCAAAATAAGAACACAAATGCCTTCAAAAACAGATATGACAAATGTCAGGTAGGTAGGTACTACTGAGAAGAGGCAGCATTCCATGAGCAGCCTGCTCCCTATGCCTCTTTCCTTTCTACTTTGGTAAGCATCTACTTTGGTAATTTGCCATCTATCCAACCTCAAATTTCCAATTTTCCTTATCAAACTTCAACAATGATAAGTGAAACCAGTACCAAATACAATAGTTAGTTGCAACAGCAACAAAGCATCACACCTAGAGGGTAGGTAAATTTTCAGTCACCAAATGATGCTATAAAACAGGGTAGGTTTTATTACACTGAAGCACTAGACACAAACACAGGCACATTACAGTCAGGCTTATGATTAAGACTGTGCTGAAATAACTGGGCCAGCTCTTACAACAGCTTCCGCATTTGATATGATTACTGCCTATCAGTTCTTTAGACTTTTAAACATACAAAATAGTCAATGATCATTGCTTGGAATAACAGCAAAATAAATATGTTTTGTCAATCTGCTCTTTTTGAGGATAATGTTTGTGGCTCACATGATAACTCTACCATCACACTGACAGAGATATTATGTTGGAAATGATGTGCTGCCATTTAACAGTGTTCCATTTTTCAGACTTTTTGGTGGCAAATCACACCTAATGAATGGGGAAAATATTTTCATCCCTAAAATATGAATGACCGACTTAACTCCATCTCTGAAAAGAGTATCATGTATTCCCAACAGCCAGTGCACATGTCACTTGACAGTTGATGCACCCACATCCTTTTGTTCCACACCCTGTCAAGATCCTGACATGAAATCCTTGCTTATCAGTTGGCATAAAAATTGGCATTACACCATTTTGCAAAAATACTTCAGTTATTTACTTTCTTTTTTCTCATCCTATGATATTTTTTTTTCTTTATCAAATATCAGCACACCCAACCAATATCCAATTTTAGAACACTGTGCCATTACAGGTCTGACTGGCCAGCACTAAGAAGTCCAGGTTAAGATTAGATAAAGCAGAGCAAGGTAGTCCTGTTTTGTTACCTCAATATCGAAACATCATATCAACTCAAAATATTAGGCCATCACACAATCCTATGTAAAGCCATTCAGAATAAGTCAAAGCATGCATAATTTCATTACAATAGATCACGATATGAATTGACTGGAAGTATAAAAAGCATATTTATTTGGGTGACGTAAGCGAAAACTAAAAATATAGGCTACTTTAAATAAACCACACATATATGATCAGGCATAACAATGGGAAAATCAATTTCAGTTCAGTGAGTTGGATGACCTTGAAGCGGGGCATATCATGCACTGTTGAAAAGGTAGTAAAATGAAACTAGCACCGATTTACAAATGCCAAAAAGAATAAGAGAAGTTGAAAATGTTGATATCAATGAAGGATAACCAGTGAAAAAAGATATACCTCTCAGCAAAGGAGCGAAAGCTGAGACAAAGAACTTTTCCACACCAGTGAGGCAGGGAAAACTGTGAAGAGGACGATCATCAAAAGCAATACTTACTGTGATATGAGCATGAATATCATGTTTTTTGCCATGCCGTCCTATCACACGACACGTAAGTTCATCTACACTGGCACTTAGCACTTGAAACCGCTCGTGAGTTTTCGGAAACACATGTTCGAGGGTCTTGATTTCCGCCTTCAATGTGAGTAGACAGGCCATTCCTAGTCTCTCCTCAGGCCTGTGGTGAAAAATGTGAAAGGGCCAGGCAAAAATAAATTGACCTTTCACCTATTCACCACAAACCGCCGCAAAATTACGGCCACACCAACACCACCACCACGGGGGAGATCGCCGTCCCCGACACGCACAAAGTTCTAAAGCCAGCTATCGCCGCTATCGCCCAAGGCCTTTCTGCTCGAACTGTTACAATTGCGGCGCACTGCGCAGGAATTGTACCAAATAAACTAAACTTTCGCCATAGTCCTACTAGAGTCTACGAAAATTCTTACAGATATCAAACAGTTTGATGTATGTAAGGTGTTAAGATACATTTTTCAATGCTAATGAAATACTTTTAATCAGAAATAAGAACATTTCTGTCAAAAATAATAGGTCAAGCTGCCAAGCAATGCTAAAATTGGTAGAGCTTTTAGTATAGTTTAGCTGGAACGTACTACGGTAAATATTAATCATTTGTCTGACACAAACTCAGGAAATCAAAGTTTATTTTCGATGCCTTATCTTATTTACCTACATGATACGACTGCTTATTGTTGCTTGAAATGAATCGAAAGCTACTTCGCCATTTATTAACACTTCATACTGACGTCACATTCATCACAAATTCAATAAAGGTATTTGCTATCGGGCACTCATTCCCCAAGCTTATAACCTGACACATAGATGGCAGGAGTAGTAAGCGCCTGAAGTTATGCTGTGCCGCGGTACAAGTAGGTTCGATCGATGGGGTTTGATGACATTAATCGGCATTCGGCACTGACGAGCGTGTAGCCGTGGCATGTGCGCAGAAACGGCTGGAATATTATAGGTGTATATCCACTCTTAACCAGTTCAAGGCCAGACTGGACGATCACTGGAACCGAATCAGATACTCCATCCTAGATTAGTTATATCCACGAGAGTCCTCAGTTCAGGAGCTCGATGCGATCGGGACCCTACAGGCCATAGTGGCCATCAAAATTCCCGTATTGGTAAGGTAAGGTAAAGTAAGGACGGTAAGGTATATGCAGAAGTCCAATCAATGCCAGCGGAGAGGCTAGAGGGGATCTGGGGAGGGGGCACTGGGGTGGGGCAGAACCGTGTAAAACGCCCCAGGTAGGTAAAACGCCCCATGCCCTTATTTATGACACAGTTGTTTCCTTCTTTTTATAAACATTACAGGTGAAACAGGTGCTGTGGAAGAAAAATGCTGATGAAGTTTGGTGGGCACCATTATCACTGGGCTGATTTTATAGCCTAAAATATGATTTTATGAGATTTCTGAAGTAAATAACTGTCATAAAAAGCGACACTAATTCACTGTTTAGGTGTCACTTTGATCTGAGATGCTTCGGTAAGTAAGACTAGTTCATTGTCTACCTTACTTACTTACTGGTCGAGCGGCAGCGTCGTTAGCCGGCGGAGGCCCAATAGTTGGCCCCAAGCAGCCTCTGCTCCTCCTAGCTGGAACACCCTGGTCAGCGCCGCTCGGGAGAGAGTACCAGTGGCCAGCTGGCACATCGTGTGGGCAGCGCGGCCACGGGAGGTGGATTTCGCCACCCAACCCCGCTGCAGGCCTCTCTCGCTCATCCTCCTCTCCTCCCACGACCCGTCGTCGCGGCTGCTCAGCTGTCGATCCCGTATGATGAGTTGGATGTCCTGCGTCCCGAGCTCCAGGTAGTCGGAAGCAGAACCGCTGCCAGCCAGGTGATCGGCTCTGTCGTTCAGTTGGACTCCGGCGTGCCCTGGGCAGTATACCCATACGACTTGTTGAGGTAGGTCGTGCCACTCCGGAGGAGCCGATCCGCTCTCTAGTTTGCGCAGGAGAGACTGAGAATCGGTGCAGATGATGCACGCGGCTAGATCAGGGTGGGCGCTTCTGGCAAGATCCAGACCGCGGAAGATGGCCTCCAGCTCAGCCCTCATGCTAGAGAGGCGAAGGTTACAGCCTCCACGGTGGGTCTGAAGGCTGCCGTCTGACTCCCTCATCACACACCCCCATCCCGATCTTGGGGCGCTTGTGGTGACAGAACCGTCAGTGGCAAGGACGACGAGGGGCTGTGGGAGCTCACTGCTGGTGTCGGCCAGGACCTCCTCAAACATGGCGTTCACTACGTGTGGTGGTAGCTCACGGTCGGTGCGGCTGAAGAGGTCGATCTTGAAGGTCCATCGGCATCTGGTGGCGGGAGGCGTCGCAGACCACAGGTGAGATCTGCGGATCTTGTGCCGACCGCAGAGACCGTGCAGAGCTTTGGTCCCATCGCGCAGCCAGCCCGTGCGCTGCAGACGTGCCAGTGGAGCGCGTGCCAGGGCTTGGTCGACGAAGCCGTGCAAGGGATGGCCGCAGTCGGAGGCGACGATGCACACCGCTCTGGCTCGTAGGACTTCGTGTAGGTCGACGATGGAGGGCAGGTCAAACATGTACCTTAGCGCAGTGACCGGCGTCTGTCTGGGGCACCCGGTGGCGAGTCGGAGAGCGCTGTTCTGGATCCGCTCGAGCTTGTCCATCGTTGTCTTCAGCGGATTGATGATCTCGAGTCCGTACAGAGGCGGATCCAGCTCAGAGGTTTGGGGGGGGGCAAACCATAAAAATTTATCGATTCTTTCCATGCATCGTCCATAGGCGTAATGTTAAAATCATGCCGTTTGGGGGGGGGGGGGCAAATGCCCATTTTGCCCCCCCCCCCTGGATCCGCCACTGAGTCCGTAGGTGATTCGAGAGAGGACAAGCGAGCGATAGAGATGACTGATCCGTCTCAAGTCAACTCCCCTGCTGTAGGCCGCTTTCAGCGTTGACAGAGCGCGAACGCATCTGCTGCGCACTGAGTCGGCGTGGGCGTTAAAGGTGAGAGCCTGGTCCAGCGTCACGCCCAGCAGCTTTACTTGATCAGAGTAGGAGATGGGTTCACCCCCGTAGACCACCGCTTCCAACGGTTGGGTGGGGCGGCGCTTCCCAATATCCCAAAGACAGTGACGGATGCCTTCTGAGGGTTGATGACCATGTCGAGATGGTCGCATGCGGCCTTCACATTGTTGACCACCTCCTGAGCCAAAAGCAGTGCGAAATGACTGTTCCATGCTTGTTGATTTATCGGATATGTCTCCACACAGAGGCATTGCAAAATTCGCTAAACGCCCCGGCACCTAGTTTCTCAAGCGCCTATACCATTTTTACGTGTAAAAATGTCTTACATTCCAAAAGTGGCTTAATTGTGATGCATTATTGCTGTGCACACAGCCGCTATCCGGGTTCAGAAGTGGCCAATACCCTAATTTTCGACAAATTTTAAAGCGTGATTTTCTCACATTTTCTGGTCGTAAATTGATCAGACTGTATAAAATATCATCCAGAAAAAATATTACTCATTCTGGCACAGATTGGTGGGCTTCCAAAGTACACCGTTTTGTTTTGCTCCGTGAGACCGAACTTGTGCTGCGATTTTCATGTAAATGTTGACGAGTCTCCTGTCATATTCTTTGCTTGAAAATGCTTAAATAAGATATCAGCTGAAAGGGGAAAATGTGCGGAATCCATTGGTAACAAAAGTGCATCTAAAAAACTTCCCACTCAGTTATTGTAAGCCAATTGTTGCACACTTGCACAAAGCAGAAGGGCTTGAGGATTTCAATATTTACATAGGCCTACCAAAAAACGCACAGCGTGCTTCACATCGAGACAACGTCCATCACATATACCGTACAATTGTGATTCATTTGCTGAAAAAATTAGGTCGGCATCACACTGCCGGCAAAAGTTATCACAGTTCTAGTGACGCTAGGTCGCCGCCCGGCAGACCCCGGCCAGGTCGGCCGGGCGGCGGCCGCGCAGTTCGGCAGCTGACCATTGACCAATCAGCTGCGAGAGAGGAGCGCGGTCCGTCTAATCGCCCCCGGCAGTTGCTTGTGCTGAGGGGTGCTCGACGCTCGTGTCGATTGCATTTGTTGGTTGTCGATTGTCGATTGACTTGTGGATATACCTACTTTCTGGTGACCAATAATGTACGTCGTCTTAACTGAATGTAGTCTGATCAAATTCAATAAAGCAAAAAGACATCCAGCCAACAGAACATCGTAAGAATGTCCGATATGGTTAATAACATTCAGAGTTTTGGGGAGCAGCCATCGACCAGAATGAACCTTATTGGCTTTTGTATGTAACATTTGCATTGCTTTTGGAAAGTTTCAGTCAGATATCTTCAGAAATGGCAACGTTATCGGCTTTTGCATTTTACCGTAGCCGGTTAATCACAATTTTCGATAATGCCAAGGCAATTTCAGTACGTTCTTGACATCGAAAACCAAAACGAATAGCATCATCGTGTTCCAAAGCGCAAATTGCATCTGATGCACATCTTTTTCGTTGAGAATGCTCAACTTCAAAATTTGACCTTTTTGACCTCGCCGTGACCTTCATTTGTCGAAAGGAAATAGTTTCGAATCGGACGACCCAGATGACATCATTTTTAGATGCTTTTGCCGAAATGGACCATTAATGATATGTCGCATGACCTTAAAAATGTATACATTTCCTTCCATGACCTTTTGTGACCCATGATCTTTCCATGACCTTTTGTGACAAAGTTAGGTTTCGTTTGTTAGCTATTCCTATCAGAAGCCGTTTAAATTTTTAGTATTGAACGAGTAGTTTCGAAGACAGCAGGGAAGCTATGCAGAATCCCCTTCCGAGTCACCCACGTTATGGGATATACACGTCATCCGCGGATTACAAGCAAAAAATATTTTTTGCGGCAATGATGTATCAGCATGGATGCTCATACGTTCCCATATGTGACCTTACGGTTGACTTCACATACAATAAAAATTCCTTGGCAAAATTTCAACTGGTTAACGAGTTATCGCATTTTGGCCACTTCCGAACTCAAATAGCGGCTGTGTGCTGTGGGGTAAAGAGGTGACAATGACATATGTCATATTCTCACCAGCAATTTGCCGGATAAGCTACTCACTACTCACTTCAGGTCTCTTGGCTATCGAATGATGTGCTTTGAATCGCAACTATTCCTAGCTGCTGTGCATTTTTTCAGCCTGTTCCGCAAATGACCTAAGGTCATTGCGCGACATATGTAAATATGATAGTGACCAAGTAGGTATACAGCGTCAGTTCAAGACGAAACGTTTGGTGCCATCCTCCTGTGCAAATTTGGGAGCCGTGACATTTACTGGCCTCTTTGGGTCAAAGGGCTGATAATGCCACCGACCATTACCTAGGTCCAGGTCAGCCTAGGTCAAACATTGCCTACGGGCTACGGCAATAGCTCATTTGTTTGATAGTTTCAAGTCGATCCGAGACGTTCCGAATCTGGGCCCAATCCGGGCTGAATCCTGGGCTAAATGCGCTAAATGTGTGCTGTTTTGAGGTATACATCTTTGAGCACACCCGAGGAGCGTTCGGCTTTATACAGTTTGTGGGGCAGCTGCTCCACCAACTTGCCAGTTCGTCCCACCAATAAGTGCTGCCCCTCCCCTCCGCCCAATTTGAGCTCATTTGTATGACTTTGTGGCCTTGCAAATCAACTGAGGGGCTTTGGGATGTCTACAGTGTAGTGTTTATTTAATGCGAAAGATATGAATCTGTGACGAGAGGATATGTTTCACTCTAGCATTTCATTTAACTTGACAATCGGGGATGCGGTTAGTTTGACGACGTTTTGCCCCACCAACCTCTCCATGGAAAATCCCCACTCATGTTTGAGCGGGAACATAGCGAACCTCGCCTCCATCGTATCGTAACTATAGTCAAGCCGTATTAGACCCGACAATACAACGTGGGGGCCGTAGCGGACCGGGCTATGCCTTACATCTGACTCTCTTAGGACTTAGTTTTCAGCCTCTTACTGAACCGATGCATCCGGATTTAGTCTATTGTATACCGTTCGTACCAAGCACGCCTTTTTACACCCCTCCCAGCAAACTAGGGCACGATTTGACGGACTCGAATCAAATTGAGCCGCTTCTGACAAGATCTTTTGACCGGGCCCTGACTCACCGGACTTTGCGTGTATGCCTGAATCCTTATCAGGATCAGGAATATCAGGATGTAGGTAGGTACCTACAGGTATGTACTACAATTGTACATAGGTTGTACCGGGATATCAGTTTAAGACCATCAGCCGAGAAGCTTCAAAAGGAAGGTAACAGGCAGAATATCTGAATGTGTATCGCATGGAAAGAAATGTTGATGAGAAAAGAGCTATTCTTTCAACTTATTATGGATATTGCAAAACCCTTTGCCTGCACCCACTGCCTGCAGCCCCTGGCCGGTGCCTAACGTGGCCGCCTGGTGGTGGTCGCTGCAGACCTCTAATTCGAGCCAGATGGCGCAGATGACGCTCGCAGGCGATACGTGGAGTTCACCGGATGCGGCCTTCTCTCTTCAGTCATTGTCAGCTCGAGCCGAGCGCTTCTTTTTATCGACGGGGCATCTCCTGGCACTGGCGGATCCAGAAAGGCGGTTTATCTTATCGCATCTCGATTTTTACGCACTGCTGTGTAGTTAAAAAAAAAAAATCATGATAAAAGCTGTTTAGTTTTTATTTTTTTTTCTCGAAAAAACGCAAATTTTCGTTGATTTCGGGCCCTGTGGGGGCGTGCAAATGCCCCCAACCCGGATCTGCCAGTGTCTCCAATCATATATGTCGGTCGGATAGCAAATAAACTGATGCTCGTGAATTTATTGTTCAATTCAG
This sequence comes from Amphibalanus amphitrite, assembly GCF_019059575.1. Taxonomy (NCBI): domain Eukaryota; kingdom Metazoa; phylum Arthropoda; class Thecostraca; order Balanomorpha; family Balanidae; genus Amphibalanus; species Amphibalanus amphitrite. The sequence goes on from NW_024883554.1 coordinate 65,064, forward strand.
CATTGCAAATTCCTGTTCCATGTATTACAACGTGGTCCACCTTGCAAACTTACAGTTCACCCCCCCCCCCCCAACACACATTGCTAAGGACTAGGGTTTCGCCACTCATGCATACCCTTATCGTTTGCACGTTGACACTTGCGCGACACACCACATTCCAAAATGCATTTGTCGTGATGACACTGACAATTCACTAGTCTGAAAGTCGAAGCGAAGACCAGGGTCACCGGGGCGAAAGCTGCACCGGGTCTCACACGGATACACACCGTTCCGTGCTTCTATCCTCAGGATACTGAAATCCTTCTCCTCCACGCCGCAACCCCCTCCGGGCTGGACAGGCAACTTTATCTCATGCGGGCTGCTCCCTTGGAGCGGCACCGCTGCTCCCGAGGGAGCGCACCCCGTAGCCGGGTGCAGTGAGTGCCTTGGGGCTGGGTGGCCTGTCCTCTAAACGGGCTCAGCCCCGGCGACTCACTAGGGTGCCTGCCCAGACCAATGTCTCCCCCTAATTCCTACCATCCTTCCGGCTCTGAAATGGTCTAATTGGACCGAAAGGGCCTAACCCAACAAAAAAAAAAAAAAAAAAACACACGGATACTGCTGAGCGTTGTCGCCCCGCGGCAGACGACTTTCCAGGCTCGGTTTGTATAACAGAAAGGCTATGGGTTTAAACAGACGAGTTAGCAGAGAGGCTACAGGAGCAGGGTTAGCAAAGAAGCTACATGAACAGAGTTAGCAGACCTGGCCGCGACCCGAGGTCAACATCTTAACGATGAGGCGAAGTTATTTACCAAAAAACCGGACCCTTGCCATGGGACACTTGATCTAACATCAGAGGTCACCGGCTGACCTGAGACTTTAAAATCGGGTACTGTTCGCTGCATCTCGTAACCTCGTAACACACGCGTTTTTTCCCCCGCATGGTTCCAGCTCAGTTAGGGACGAAACAGAGAGGGGGTCGTACCCCCCCCCCCCCCCAATCGGTCGGGGCGTATACAAAAATTTATAGTCCGGTGAGTGAAATTAGTAC
>NW_024883555.1:0-72065 GCF_019059575.1 Amphibalanus amphitrite
CCGGCGTTTGAATCAATTATCGAAGTGTGATTTTCTGTCCTAGGACGGTAAGGTGGCTGACTACGTTTGCATTCAAAAATGAACATACGGTTTGACTGATGTTTCTGTCTGCAAACTTATTTAACTGATAAACATATATCAAAGTTAAGCATCTCGCTGTTTTCTTGGCGAAATCACTATAGGTATAGCTTCCGGAGCAACTTAGTATATGGATCGAATGGGTACAACTCACCTAGTGTCAAATAAGGAACACCAGACCCTAGGAACACCAAAGAACACCATATACCCGACGTGGCAGCGGCAATATACCCTGGCAGCGGCTGCGTCAGCTTTTAACGGTCGGAAAGCCGTCAAAACCAATGTTATGCCAAACTCGCTCAATAGATGGCGCTGGTTTCGTTGCGCTCAGATCGCCGATGCTAATCGCTATTCTGAGCACGATTCTGCCACTGGGGTTTCCAAACTTTGTGAAGAGGTGGGGGTAAGCATGTAGAACTAGGAAAGTGGTAAATATATATCTTTCTCGATTTTTTCCTACTAAATTTTGCAAACAACGAGAAAAATTAGCAAAAGTGGTCTCGAAAAACGTGTACGGCGCGCCCAGTTCCTTTTCAAAATTCGCAAAAAATATGTTTTAACCGTTTTAATGGATCAGCCCGTAGGAAAATCGCTCTTCCATTGAAAACTTTTTTCATCGACCCGCCCTATTGTGGGGGCGGGTTTACCGTTTAGGAGACTGTGGCCTGTGGGTGTGAGCAGTGCTGTGGGTGTCGGGGTCCAGCGGGGGTGGGTGTGAGCAGTGTGTCTGCTGTGGGTGTGAGCAGTGCTGTGGGTGTCGGGTCCAGCAGGGGTGGGTTTGAGCAGTGCTGTAGGTGTAGGGGTGCAGCGGGGGTGGGTGTGAGCAGTGATGTGGGGTGTCGGGGTGCAGCGGGTTGTGTGAGCATGCTGTGGGTGTAGGCTCCAGCGGGGTGGGTGTGAGCAGTGTGTCTGATGTGGGTGTCGGGGTGCAGCGGGGGTGGGTGTGAGCAGTGTGTCTGCTGTGGGTGTGAGCAGTGCTGGGGTGTCAACTGTCAGGCTCCAGCGGGGTGGGTGTAGGCGCCGCGCGGCGCGCGGCGGTCGGCGCCGCTGCCGGCGCGCCGCCGCCGGTACAGAGCCGACCCGCCGCAGTCGGGGTCCGCACTCCGGCCCAACAGTGTCGCGACTCGGAACGACGCTCACACACCGTCACGGAGGGACAGCTCGCCGAACCAGGTCGGCATATTGTGTGGCTGTCCCATGAGCAGTGAGCGTGGGCCGTGCAGGTCTTTTTGACCCGACCCGTCTGGGAATATTATTCTCGTGACCCAGCAGGGCAGATGACCGTAAGAAGAGTTTGGTATTATCGTTTATCAGAGAGCGTGTGTTGTTCATAGGCCCTTGTCCCTCATAAGGGAAGATGACAATAGTTCTCTGGGTACAGTAGGGAGATGGTTCTTACTGAAAACTCAGCAAGGGAAGAGATTTTCATAATTTAGCAGGGCAGATGCATTACACAGGGACAGTTGTTAAGCACATTTATTTTCTCATATAAATACATATCATCTACATGGTAACACTGGTGGATCCAGGGTGCTTTTCGGAACTTCTATCCTCAGGGTCCTAAACTATCGACCCTATGTCGATTTCTTCGCACAAGAGTACAATTAACAGACTGCATTAGAAAAGTTAATACATTCCTGCCCGGGGCTGGGAAAATTTAATGGTGTCACCGAGTTTTTTAATTGAAAGTACCGAGGGCCGGTAGGCCCGAGGTACTTTCGATTAAAATGCGAGGTGACAACATTAAATTCTCCCAGCTCAGGGCAGGAAGCTATTTCCCATAGGTACATGCGTAGCATGGGAGCGTTGCAAATTTTTTGGAGGAACCAAAACGCCCCAATTTCAACCTTGTTGAGTCTTTCGTGGCTTTGGTTTGTTGCGAAATAGCGTCAAAGTTTAAGTTTTATATGGTGATGTTTCACTTTATTCATGACAAATAATAAAATCCTTGCATCAAACACAATGTAGGTAGGTATATCATAAGCCAATCAAATAAAATGGACGATAGATAAAATGAAGTCATAAGGAGCAAAATGATGCCCTTCAACTTTATGATGTGACGTCATTCATAATGACGTCATACATTTGAGAGGTGCAGGAAAACGTCGAGGGGTGCAGGAAAACGTCGAAAGGTGCAGGAAAACATATTTCCCTGCATGTCTCGGAAACCAATCAGCATTGACTTCTCGTATGTTTCAAAAGTGCAGTATAATGCACGTGCCATTTTAATGCCTGGCTTTCTCGATTTAAACGTGCAATGTTGCATGTATGGGAAAATATAATCTGTACAACAGCGCATAAAGAAGCAGAATGTAAAGACGCTTTGGAAATTTGATATTTTTTCGGAAAGTAGGCCCCGAAGCGTCAAAACCATCATTCTGGATAAGAAAGTTTAATTAAAGTAGATCATTTATTTGCATGCTTCAATCTTCATGCATCATATTATCAGATAATTCCATTGTAAAGCAAACGTTTGACCCCATCTCAGCTGCTCAAAAGCAGGGCCTCCGTCTACTGATTAGACTAGAGGTACCGGAGCCCGGGTCGAGCCGCTTCGGTGATCGCTGTTTGCTTCTTTCGGAGACGATATAACGCCAAGGCGGTCGCATTATGTGGCATTCCTCTAGCAGCCCAAGCCCAGATTTAATCGGTGAGCGGACGGAGCCGTGTCCGGTTACGTAGACAGTGTACGTCAAACGTTCGTCTCTAAATTCTGCCCTTTGAGCCCCCATCTGACGATTGGATGGTAAAGGTCAGAACCTTGCACACGCAGTAAACTATTCCTATGCGTGGTTATTCACCTCGGAAATCCGTCAATTGCAAATAAGTGGGACTAAATCGCAGATTGAATAGGTACTTACGCGAGACCATGGGTGCATACAACTGTAGCGGGGTGTCGGGCTACGGATCAGTGTATGCGCGAGGCTGGTCATTCACTGGCGGGCACATAGACTGCTACACACAGTACTGCGGCATGGGTCACAGGGTTGTTGGGCATTCACGGTGGGATATTAAAAGGTTGCCTGATGTTTCTCTCTGCCTACGCTCCCTTCTGTTATATTCTAACGAAATCTCAAAAATGTCTATCAATCAATGTTCCAGCGAAATCTCACAATTGTGCGTCTATTGTTCTTAAGTTATCCCCGGAGTTGAGGGTGCCTCCTCCCACTGGATATAACTCATTCACGCTCTCACCATTAATTCTCCATTCACACGGCCACTCATTCATTCTTCCATGCATCGCAAAAATATTTCAGGTGGCAAACCTGTCCCTCCCCCGTTTTCCTACAATCCCCCAGTGGTACCCAGGTTCAGACTAATCACTATACGCGTAATTATAAAAAAACAGTTTGAAGACAGGAACTTCCGTTTACGTATCAGTGCATACAATGGATTTCAAATGGGTCATTGTTTTAATTTCGTAAGGTTTGTTCCTTCACTATGCTCCGTAAATCAGGCGAAAACTTCGTTACACTCATAATACACGAATAGAATATACGAACCACCTCATGCTTCGGCACTCGAGTTGAGTTGACCATGCCCAATGCCTACACAAAGAAAGGGAAAACGTCTCCGGCCCGCAGCCCCGAGACCAGGGCTCGCAGGAGACTCCTTAGTCCGGCTTTCCACGGGGGACTCATTAAATTTTGAAACCGGGTTGGGTTACTAAGGTCCGTCCGTGATACTAATGACCGCATCTCGCACCAGCCATAGTTCAGGGTTTCCGGGCCAAACCGGCGATCTAAACGGGTTAGCCTACGTCGGCTATCTATCAAGACGACACTCGTCTTCCACGCACGCAGGTCCTCTCGGGGACATCCTGCACTCGGCATCCATCATCGACTACCAGCACATAGGTGCCCAGAGCCCTATCTATCCGTGGCTGGTAGTTAAACTGTCGTCACAGACCTATTCGAAAGGACCAGAGCATGGCCGGAGCTACTCGACTGACTGCGGGTGGCCAGCACCGTCTGACTGCGATCACCCGACTCGAATACTCGGTATCTAATGTTTACCCCCGTCCTGCGGCATTACACGTTTCTTCGCGGGGCATTACTCATCCGGCGGCATACGATCCCTCGCTAGAACGCCTGGGGTCCTAACCACCTCCGAAACTATCTACGTCGCTCTTCAAATGACGTCCTGCGCCGCTCACTTGAGGGACCGATAGCGGACCTACCTAACGTTTTGAAACCGGGCTGGGTAACTAAGGTCCGTCCGTGATACTAATGACCGCATCTCGCTCCAGCCATAGCTCAGGGGTTCCGGGCCAACCCGGCGGCCTAAAATCTGCCCAGCCTCCGAGGCTGTCAATCCGAGACGAAACACCATCATCTCGCGGCGACCAACTCGCCGATACACATTCCAAGCGACGGCTCGCGTGACCTTATCACCACCCAGGGCTAACTCAATCGAGGCCTAACATTTAGTGGGGTCGATCCCTATTGATCATCATTTAGGAAATCCATTTTTCTATTGCATATTTTCCCTCCTCTTTCATCCCCTTCTCATCCCTTCCTTAACCCGCGCTTGGGCATTCGCTAGAGCCATGTACGCCTTCAAGGAACAAACTGATAATAAGGGCAATTATCTCACCTGCCCGTCATTCAATCAAAAACCCACAACTAGCACGACTGACTTCAAATACGGTATCCCAACAAAATAAGGCAAATATTTCAATCAGCAATGTTTCCCTTCCAATAAAAATTATCAGTAGGCAACTGCAACCCATGCCCTGTTCCCAATACCTAAAGTAAGTGCGAGAGTCGCGTTGGCAGGCATATCACTCACAGGGGAGCGACACGCGCATAGTCTTACGGCCTCGCTGTCCGAGTCAATTTCTGGTATTTCCTAGTCTCAAATGGGAATATGTGGATTCCTATTATCCACACGGCTTACAGGCAGAAATCAAGCTATCGTTTGACCCTTAAGTACGAAATATAATGGAAATGTAAAATGTATAGGTGCGATTTGATTAATAATTAAGATTTTAATTTTCCATTTAATGTTCACCATCGAACACGTATCATTGTCCATATCAATACTGAATAACTAATTTTAAACTAGCCTTTCAACTTAACTCAGTTGCTAAGCATGATCCTCTCTCATCTGGAAAACACCTTCTCGCGTGACGTCATCCACCTTTCACCATAAGGTTTTGGAGCGTTCGGTGGAGTTCGCGCAATGAAAATGCTGGTAACTGCCCGATCCGGGCCGACCGCCACTCACTTCAAGTCGGAGTCAGTCCGACCCCGTCTCTGCCCTTTGTTGACATCGCGAGGACCAGCAGACCGGACCATTAGTGGGCCAGGCCCGGCCGTCGCCGGCCGCGCACGGAACTGTCCACCGGCCGCGAGACTGTCCGCCGACCCCAGTTCATGTGTGTGTGCCCCTGCGTTTGGTTGCTATAAATATCTTCCACCGATCGCTCGTTGTTATCGGTGCTGAGAAGCGCGGGAGAGAGAGAGAGAGAGAGAGAGAGAGAGAGAGAGAGAGAGAGAGAGAGAGAGAGAGAGAGAGAGAGAGAGGGAGGGAGAGAGAGAGAGTCAGAGAGAGAGAGAGAGAGAGAGAGGGAGAGAGAGTCAGAGAGAGAGAGAGAGAGAGAGAGAGAGAGAGAGAGAGAGAGAGAGAGAGAGAGAGAGAGAGAGAGAGAGAGAGAGAGAGATAGAGAGAGAGAGAGGAGACCAATAGCCAACAGATCATAAACCAATAGTGCTTCATGCCGATTGATTGTCGCGACCGACCGGTTTATCACTCGCCGTTTTTATTTGGAACAACAAACGTATCTAATCGACTGCTAACAATTTTAAAGGATAATATAATTATTCAAATTTCCAACCGATCTTAATTCACTTTAATCTTGATCAAACATATTCGTACTAATTACCCATGACATTTAATGAAATTGAGTTATCACGATACTAGGAGGAGCTAATTAACCACAAATATAATATTGTTTTCAACATGTTCATCGTACATTAAATGCTACATCGGAACCTGTTTCGCTACTCTGTATCCCACATGAATCCACCCGTAGTCAGGGTGGTGACGTCATCAACCCGGCTCGGTGTCCAGCGGTCCGCACTCCTTTCACACCGCGCCGGCCGCCATTTGCGGGCGCCCCCGCGCCGAGCGGGCCGGCCGGCGACTGTGCGCCGCCGTCTGGCCGGAGCGTCCCCTCCCCCCTGCGTGTCCTTCCCCCACTACGCATTCCGAGGGGTGAATCGGCGCGGCGGCTGGCCGTGAAAACATGGGACCGGCAGCGCGGCCGCCGAGCGAGAGACGGTCACTGGGGCGCTGGGGCTCATTACTTGTCAGTGAGGAGCACTATCCTTTGTCGGCTGTTTGTGATCGCAATTGCTATCAGTTACCTAATTAAGTCATACGTCATAATCGTTCGTGGCATGAAAAGATAATTAAAATCGTATGCAAGAACAGCAACACAATGATAATTAGATGCACGCTAGCCGAAGTAAATAATTTAACATTTATACTCCTGTGAGAGAAAAGTACCGATGATCATTGTAACAGACAAGAGTCGTTTCCATTTCATTCAATTCTAGTTATTTCTACATAAATGGACAATAGCAGTTGACGTTAAGCTAAAGAAGAACAACAACAACAAAACATATTTATGCTTTCGGAAGCGAGGAATAATCACACTTTGGCGCGTTTAATTATTAAGCAACCCTTCAAGGACAAAATAATGAGTTTATCAGCCTGCGTGCCCAATTCTATGGTCGATTGCTAAGGATAAGAAATAAACAAAGATCTCATGCGTACAAAAAGCCGATGAATTGGTTTCGCTCTCAGTTACAGTATCGGGAATAGCTCGACCAAATGCTGAAAATTTCCTACTGAATATCGTCGTAAATGCTTACCAAAACTAGTGGAAACCTTAAATTCCTAACAAATGTTTCTCGATGAAGAAGCATTTAATAAAACAGTGCAAAGATATACCACCTAAATATGCAGTGTCAGATCCGTGTTTCGCTGTCGTACTCGCGGCTTCCCCGTGACATTCCTGGGTTTCTCGTCATATTGATCGATCATCAACACATCCTCATCAAAAATGTGTTTACATTTTACTACGCTATGTATTTACAATTAAAGGAACCAGACAGATTCAACGTTAAAAAATGTAATTCCTACGCGATAACTAGGACAGCTTGTCGTTAAAAGATATGTTCAGCGCGAAAAGCCAGACAGTTTCGCCGATTAAATTACCAACCTTTCCTTCATGATTCACAATATCCAAACATGGCTAGTGGCTACCCAATTATAAGCATTTATGAAATTATTGTGGTCGACAATTTACAGAATCAGACAGCAGATAGCGCAGCTTCCGTTGAATACACCCCCCCTTTTTGTTTAACATTTTAAACATCCTAAATAAATCCCCTAACTGTGCCCAGACCAATTATTAGAAGGAACCTTTTTTTTTAGAGAGAAACATCAGTGGGTCGGAACTGGGCAAAAGGACAGAAAGGTTAGCAGCCCAGCGCCCGACCAGATCCTGTCCAAACCTTGATCTGATGGTGAGGTTGCAGCTAGTCGGCTGATGTTGGCTGCTGAAGCTGTTGGTGACTCAAGGTTGCCGGCCATCGGGTCCTGCTGTCGCCGCTCGGTCCTCCTCTAGCCGCTGTTCTGACTCGTCCCCGGGTAGAACTGTGCTGTAGCGCCGTCCGGCCGACGGGCCGTGCGGCCGGTTAGGGCCGCCCGGGCCCAGCCGACGCCTTGGCCCGTCTCTGCTGAATCCTCAACCCTGACTGTACTGCAGGGCCGTCCGGCCACACGGGCCGACCGGCCCAGCCGGCCTCCTGCCGTCGATCGTCAACTCTCCGCTCCGACTCTGACTCCCAACTATCCTCTTCTCTCCCCCTGGCCTCGTTCTCCCTCGGCTCCCCAGTGCAGCTGCTCATGGCTGACAGAGGCGTCTTCAGGTACTGGTGTTCGTCCTGGTCTTCGCGTGGTTTCCTCCTTCTCCTCCTTCCTCCGCCTCTGCGCCCGGGTTGTTTTGACGGCCGGGTCCCCTCTCGCCCCGGCCGTACCCTTTTGGTCCGGCGTGGCCCGGGGGCTGTTTGCCGGCGCGGCGGTGCGGTGACGCCAGCGCCGGCGCCCAAACCCCGGTGCACACGCCGTCGTCGCCATGAGAGAATGTTGGAAAATTTGCGTTAAAAATGTAGCGCGTCAGCGTTACACAACTTTACCATTAATTTAAGACTTCGTGGAAATTTCTCAGGGAATATGTGCCTTTCGTCCGGTCAACATTGCTGGACAAAACAGTAAAATGCTGACTCACAGAGTAAATCCTTTTTTAGATGGCTGAGGTTTCCATGGCCCACCAGTAGGAAACTGGCCTCGGTTTCAGTGTAATGGCTCATGGGACCTCGGTAAAACTACACATAGACCTGAATATTTATGGTGTGTCCCAATTGCCGGCAGTAAATGTGCACATAACAGTCAACACCGCGTCCGCATGGCCTTGGGGATAAGTTAATGGCAGTGACCGACAAAGCCTAATTTTCCACATTTGGGTAATCGGGTAGGAATCCTGAGATACCTCGACATTACAAACAATTCCTGCTTCGTCATTGAGGAATCGGCATAATATAATTGCGGTAGGTTATATTAGGCGGTTATGGGAAGATTACAGCCATAAACATGTGTCACGCGACCCCTGAATAGTTTTGTAGCAATTGATAGCAATGTCGTCGTTAAAACTAGAAAGCACATGGAAAATATCTGACATAGAAAATCAGCAATCGAAAATATCGATTGCCGAGTGAATTTGTACCCAGCCCAGCATTTTCGGAGATGATGGAACGTTTCGCCGCCGCCTCCCTTAACCCTCGCCGGACCTATTGGTTTTCTACATACGCGCCGGCCGAGGGGGGGGGGGGCGGGTTCGACCCCCCCCTCGCCGTTTCGCCCCTGGTGGAGCTAGCGCGTCGCGGAAAAAACGAGCGTGTGCGCCGTTACGAGACGCAGAGATTGGTACCCGATTTTAAGGTCCTAGGTCAACCGGTGACCTCTGAGGTCAGGTCAAGTGCACCAAGGTACGGTTCAGTTTTTGGTGAATAACTTCGCAAAAAACGGCCGCAGAGCGCCGATTTTGGCAGCATCGTGTTCGTCTCGCTCAGGCGCATCGAATGATATACTTTTTGTCCGGGTCAGGTCAACTTGGGGTGTTGACCTCAGGTCAAGGTCAGGTCAGCACCCCCAGGTCACGAAGCTGGTCGAAAGAGGTCATGTCGCATATCATTCGATTCGGCAGGTCTTCCTGAGTCCATTGGTGGCTTTCCCGACTCGCTAGCTCAATTTGATCAAGAGTTATTGACGAAAAACTAATATGACCTTGATGACGTCATAAATGACGTCACGCAAGGTCAACATTGCAAAAGTGACGCATCTAACCTTGCAAGGAGTGCATAAAATCACGATTCTGTGTGCTTGAGATAGTTGGAGATCGTTCCCGGCGCCAGAACAGCAGTTTTCATTTTTCCCCATTGTCTTATAATGGTGAGGTCACGAAAATGACCTGACCTCATATGACCTTTAGGAAAAATCCGAGATATACAAGTTGTGGGACTCATAATGGATACTAGATCCTGCAAGTTTTATTTCCCTGTGACATCTCCTCTGGCAGTGAGGGCGTTGCGAAGTTGCGACATCTGAAGACCGTGCAGAGGTTCACTTATGACGTCATAGGTCAGTGACCTGACCTGACCCAAAAATGCGGTTGGTGTCAAAAGATGCGGCTTGGATCAAAGGTCAGGTATGCCAAGTTTCAGCTCTCTATCGCCAGCGTGTTCGGAGCTATCGCGAAAAAACCCTATGGGGGGGGGGGGGGCGGCACCCGCCCCCCCCCTCGGCCGGCGAGGGTTAAAGGGACCCTCCCACCTTAACATTAGATTTGAGTTGAGATAGCCAAAATGGGGTCCCTGGCTCACAATTACCGGTTTCGGCACTCACAACATCGAGAAATGCCTTAAAGCGGAAATATTGAATTTCAAAATTGCAGCATTTTGATTCAGAGGGGCTAATGCATAGGAATACCCCTCTGAATGTGTGACGTCAGCGCGGATATCTAACGATTTTTAAATGTTTGACTAAAACGTTTTGTAGCACGCGGTGGTATATGCTGCTTTGCGCGCAACAAATGCCGCACTTTCAAATAAAGTCGCTATAGGAACAGCGGAGATCCCAAAAAGTAAACAAAAGTAAAAGTCTAATATCTTGAAAACCGGTGAATATTTTTCGATGAAATTTGGTAGATATTCGTTTTTTGCTCTTTCTGGACCGAGCGACATCACTTTCATGCCAATTCATTTACTTTTTTGAAGGTGGGAGGGTCCCTTTAAGTAGGGCAGGGTGCGACAAGATCCGTTTGTGGATTTGGATGAGGATGCGTTGTGTATAACCGTACGTGGCAAGGCAAACCAAACCAAGCACGCTTTGTCACCAATCAAAAACAATAGACATGCACGCGCTGGTCAAAAACTGTAATAAAAAAGCATTAGGTATGACTGGTGTAACAAGACATGTAATGTAAAGGAACCGATGCGAATGGTTCAATCTCTGTTTCAGTGATATCTACGTTCGTCGTTCACTGATGTTTTTGAAGGTCTGTAGCGGGAGCGGAAGAGCGGGTCAACAGTCCAGGGCCACACGGAAATCGACAGCACCATCAGCAGCGTGGAAAATCTGCCAAAATAATATAAAGTGTACAGTTTTAGGGTCAAACTTAGCAAAAAACACCAATCATAATGCCATTGCGCTGTAATGCTTTGAGAAGCGAAACTTAGCATCGCAGAGTGATTTCCGCCGTGGGTCATAAAACGTCTACCTGACCAGTTTTATGAGCATCAATTGCCCGATATTTTTAACTTCATCAACTGCCGCATAATCGTTTAAGTTGCTTCGTGTTTTCCTCATCGCTGCTGAAAAACATCATTTTGCAACAAAAATTGCTGGATGGTGCATTTAACTCAGCAAAGCGAAGCGGCTCTCTCCGGCAATGTCAGGCTTAGCCCGTTAGGGCATCCCTGCCTAGAAATGTCAACTGACGACATGTAGAAGCGTTGGAGCACATCTGTCTGACTATTGCTGCACCTTGCCGTTGCAGTTGCGTCGTTCCACCATGCTGAAGCTGTGGTTTCTGATAGCCGCCACTGCCGCCCTGCGTCAAATCTCTGCGGCACCGGCGGACCTCACCGAGCAGACGTTCGACAACTCCAGGCGACCGCTGTACCTGCGCCTGCCGCCGTTCTACATCTGTCTGACGCCGCAGTCCGGGCCGCAGTCTGCGCCGCTGTCCGGGCCGCTGTCCGGGCCGCTGTCCGGGTCGCAGTCCGGGCCGCTGTCCAGCCGCCTACCGCCGCTGTCCGGCGCCGTACCGGACAGGCTGACCTGGCCGTGGCTTGGAGGTGTCCGGGAGCCGGTTGGAGGTGGGGAGCAGCAGCAGCAGCAGCAGCAGCAGCAGCAGCAGCAGCAGCAGCAGCAGCAGCAGCAGCAGCAGCAGCAACAGCAGCAGCAGCGATCGTACAACTCCAGTCCGGAGCAGCCCAATAGTGCGGTGCAGGTCCCGCACAGAGGAAAGAGAGAGGTAGGTACTTACAGATAATTGAATTGACATGTGTTTTTCGACCAAAACCGGCACAAATTATATGCCGATGGTAACCATTTAATGCGTAACAAATAAGGATGAAATATCGGCCAACCGATCAATCGCTTTGGTTTGCACGCTTAGCGACTATGCGTAGGTGCCTAAATTGGCAACGATTGTCCAATTAGAACGCTTCAAGTCGTTCAACCATGTGTCATCGATAATCGAAGAGCATAAATTAGGCATTCTTTGAGCTTGAGTAGGCATAGCCTAGAACTTTGGTAGCTTTGAATAGAAAGATACTAAACGGGATACATAATATGCATAGACGTGTGTAGAAATGAAAACTTTGAACTAGAGGTTCACCATGCGATTTTCCCCAATGACCCCGCTGACCTCTTGTAACATCTTCTCGTCTCCAGCCGGGCAGCTCGAACCTCTCCATCAACAACCCTCTACAGGTGCTCCGGCGCCGGGTCATGCTGGAGCTCGTCCGGCGCCACATGCAGCAACAGCAGACTAGGGTGAGGGACGGATGAGCATTCACATAGCCGATAGACGTACTCGTAGGCTTGTGTTAGGTGGTTATATTGAACTATCTCCAAACCTAGAGACTTTATACCTGTAGGTCGAGGATGTTGCCGCCTCGTTTTAACAATCACGTAACGCAGCGAATGATGCGTTCCAAATGCAGCCACTCTCACCAATGTCTTTTTAAATAAGCGAGTTTGAATTCTAACCCGCGAACAACATTCTAGCTCATTATAATGTAGATTGACTTGAATATCCTAGAGTCCATCATCAGTAGTACCTAAAGCAAACATGTTCTTGACAGATTAACGCCAACTCGGAGATTCTGCATAAGCTTGGTAAGAGGACGGCCGACCGGTACGTGGCCGACGAGCGCCAGTCTTCTGCAGACTTCATCCAAGTCAGGTGAGCGGATTTTGCTCGTTTCTATATCCTCATTAAAGGTTCGGATATGAATTCACGTAAACGACAATGTTCGTGATAATCCACTACACATTGTTCCGTTTTCATGTTTGTGACGATTGTGTGTTCCTTTCTCAGTGATGCGCTGCTCGACCGATGAAACGATAAAACGTTCGAGAGAAGTCGAAATCAGCCAACTGCAAAACTAGGTACGAATTCCAAAGGGCTTTGGTGCCGTTACAATCCACAAATACTATAAAGTCATCGATGAAGCCTACAATATAACACCAATGCGATAAGCATAACACCAAGTAACGACCAGACAAGGTCGATAACATAAAGCCGCTTGATCAGCTTCCAATAACGAGTTCGAAAGAAAATCAGGCCCCATTCACGTCTTTGACAAAATGCTTCCAGCTTGCCTGACCTGTCTTTCTCTTTCAGGTACATAAGATGATCTCAAACTACGCTTCAACACGAAGTAGCGTCGTCCGTAACATCGGCCAGCATCTTTCCGCCTCATGTCCTGGGATTGGAGAGGACGTCTATTTTTATCATATTGACGGCGTGCACAGTCTTCGGAGCGTGGCGGCCGGTTCGTCTGAGACCATCATTACAGCTGGACTGAGGGTCTTCCTGTCTGACAGTAGATAGAAGGGACAGCAGCCGTCCGACAGTCGACAGAAGAGAAAACAGCCGTCCCACAGCCTGTCAGAGAAGCGGCATTCCACCAGGAGCGACAGTCATGACAATCACCTCAGAACAGAACCGCATGTGTTGAATAGACTAAACATATTCGCGGCAGCGGCTGCTCGGACGTTTTTTTTTTTGCTTTGCCTCTGTCAAAACAAAATTACGTGGTATTTATGTTGGCTTGATAAGCAGTGTAACAAAAATGGCAATAACTATATACGACGTTCATATGAAATAGCTGTACAGTTTAGAGGTCTCTAAGCGAATGTTCACACAAATGGCTTTTTGGTTCGATGACACTAGAAAACAGGCTTGCATCCTTTCTAGGATATACAGTATACACTAGATAGAAACTCCTTCTAAAAGTGTCACACGAGTTGACTCCAGCCCGATTCCGCGTGTTGGGTCTCCCCGCAACCATCTGCTGTTAGCCTGAGACCGCTTGGTGTTCTCCGAAGTAGGTATCGAGTTCACAGTGTATCTGTTCCATCTTTGACTGTGTGCGATGTACTTGCGTACCTATTTATTGAGCGGCAGAGCGGACGTTACTGGCCTACGTTTTCTTCCGAGAACGTAGCGTTTAGAATAAACACTTATAAGTCACCTATGGGTGTTTATGTTCATGTTGGTGATATGCGTAACATGAATGGATGAGCATTATAGCTGACTTTGCATGTTGTGTCTTCCTTCACATTCAGGGTTGGATATTGTTGGCCATTTTAAGCGGAAAGGTAATTATGGAAACAAAAAATGCCTCAATTATCCAGACCAGATGTTCCATTTCCATTTCCATTACGTTCCATTATCCAGACCGAACCAGATTAAGTGCCAGATACACAAATTCAGGGTTCGCCTATCGAGAGAAAGCGGAAAAATAGGAAGCCTGAGGGAATGAAATAAACGTGCAAAACAAACCACGAATAACGCTTCAGCTCAAGTTCAGCCGATACTGCGGACCACAAATCAAATCAATTTAACAAGTAGCTCAATAATCTGTTTCTACGCATCACTACAGCAAAATGGCATTAATGGTCGCTCAATGTATTGCAAAAAGAGCTGTGCGTATTTCGCCCAGCTTCAAACAAAGAATCACACAAATATCATCGTACTTGCACACGCTGCCAGCAATGCGTCATTCAGTCTTCACACAAAGCCCATTATTTCTACTAAAATATTCACCAAGGTTTCCTGAATGTCTACGCAACCAACATACCTACAGCGAAACACATTCATTTTGTGGATATAACTGTCAAATGATATTTTCAATAAACCCTGTACAATATTAATGCATCGGTATAAAAAAACGAAACATCATCATGTTTTTGAAACCATTGAATTAAAACAATACAAGCCAATGCAAATGTGACATACGCAGGATATCCAGTAAGAAAGATAAGCCCAGCACATATTTCATATGTCAATAACAGATCTGCAAGTGTCAATGATTGTCAATCCTTCGGTCAGGAACCCGGCGAACTGCTCTGAAGCTGTGACCCGTGTCTTGTAGGCATCGCATTATGCACACTACATATGATACACTTTGAAATATCGGCTTCATTACGTTTCATACTCTCATTTTCGGATCGTAGGAGTCATGTGAAAAATCCTGGCAATCATTTTTGAGCCCATTCATCAAGCCATGCTTAGCAATATCAGGCAACATAGTTACTTTTCCTTATCAATGTGAATTTAAAGCATTTGCAATGCTTCTCAACGTACGATTTCGAAGAGGATCTGTCTGTTCAATGTGAATGTGCCGAGCACAGATCAACAGTTACCATCGTTGCATTAAATTAATAACTTTAAATATTGACTCAGCAGCTTAGACACCGATATGATCCCAGATTCAACGACAGTGCACAATTTCACCCTCATAGGAACGAGCAGTCACATCCACATTATGCGACAGCGCGCTGTAGCCCTTGCATTGATTCTGTGCACCGGCCATAGACCGTCAGCACTGAGCTCGTAACTGTCGGGCAGCCCCTGAGCGTCACAATAACGCTGTACGGGGTACCACATCACCCGGCCGCCCCAGTCATCCCCCACAGCGCGGGTGTCCCGTCTGTGTGCGCCCCGCATCAGTACCTACCCACTCACCCGGCCCACGCCGGCTCGTCCATCTCCCAAGCATCCCTCGGCGCGTCTCTCTAACCATCTGAGAAGCGTACGCGCCGACGTCCCAAGATAATCTCCCTCTGCATCAGGCAGCATGCGGGCGTCGGGCAAAGGGCGTCACCCCGACACGGCCGCTGGTAATGGCAGTTCATGTGCCGCAGTTACCTAACCGGCCTGGTCCGCCGCCGATGACAGTTCAACTGTCATCTAATGACAGTCACCTACCAGGCCCGGCCCGCTACCGAGGACAGTTCAACTGTCATCCTCAATCACCTACCCACCCAGCCCGCTGCCAATGACAGTGCAACTGTCATCCACAGACACTAGACAGTCTCCTACCCTCCTGACCCGGCCCACTGCCACTACTAACCCTGAAGGCCGTAATCAATGACAGTTCAACTGTCATCAACAGTCACCTACCCGCCAAGCCCGGCCCACTGCCACTACTAACCCCGACAGGCCACTGTCAGGGCGCCGCCTCTTTCTCCTCACTGATTGTGCTACTGTTGGCCTTCCAGGCCAGGTAGGTGTTCCAGAAGATGGCTATCGTCTGGACGAACAGCACCTGGTGGTGCAGCGGGATGAAGTAGAAGTTGACGAGCTGCGCCGCTGGCCACAACTGGAACAGAGGGCGGAGGTGTCAAAACACAGACCGTACCAGCAGGACCTGTGAGAGGGTCTCCTGCCAGCACATAACACTGCATGGGGAAGGGAGGGCAATTTGCTGTCAGTACACGATACAGCACAAATAATTTAAACATGAGGTTGCTCTGTCTTCAGCACGCAACACGACACAACAGAAACTGAGGGCCTTCTGCCGTGAGTGCACAACACATGAAAATGATAGGGGAGAGAATATGGCACCAGATCGCGGCGCAGTAGAGTAGAACAAAATTGATTACTCAACAAAACAGTGTTCCGCCGTCAGCGCACAACAAACCTCAGAAAACGTAAGGCTGCTCTGCTGTCGGCACGTTTCAGTACGACGGATAGAGAGCTATATCGTCCGCACCGGGGCGGGCGCGGTTACGAAAGGGAAAAGGGCTGCACATGGGAAAGCATCTTATGATGACGCCATCGATAACGGCATGTGCGCATTCAAAATGAAATACTGTACATGAATGAATTGAAAATTTTAACTGACTCCCTATTAATACAACAACACGATGTAACTAGAACTCATACGTTTCCGAATTTCCCACGAAGCAATTTAAACTTGTGGCAGAGTTTCCGAGGTGCGTTCTACTTCTTCATTGATTTATTACCTCTGTTGCTAGGAACCGGCCTGGATAATCGAATTTGGTCTACCCAATTCCGAAGTGGAATAATCGCTTAAAATATAATAATGCCAGCAGAAGGGATGAGTTACGACACTCACATGTGGTACACCTAAGATGGCTTATCCGGGACCCTTTGAGACCAGTTAGCACGTCTCGGATAAGTATGATGTTTGGCCGAGTATATATTTGTGTTCAAAGTAGCTGGCATTTGAGAAAGTAAAATTCATATGGACTGATGTAACCGGAACTGCGCTGGATATTTTAAATATCAAAAGGAATTATGACATTCAATTCACGTATGCAAGCCTTTATTGCTTGGTGATTCGAGAAGAAAACACGCATTCCACTTCATGTTCAAAGCCACAAAAAATGTAAGCGAGATGAGACTGATGAGACCGATGACCAACTACAGAGGCAGACGGACGGCAGTAACAACAAACGCCTGGTACAACACAAAGTGACGACCCCGCCACCACCTGAGGGCGCCTGGGACGCTGGGGAAGTTATCTCCGTTCGTGTAGAGCGTCGCCCCGGACCATGGTCGCGTGGAGCCCGCGCACAGCGTTCGGCTGAGCGTGGGAGAGACTCCCGCTGCCTGGTCCGGCCCACCAGACTCACCGAAAGCCGGACGCTGCTGCAACTCGGAGGGGCCACCGGGCTGCCACGCACCGGGGCCGCTGAGACGAGCGGCGGCACTACCTCGGCTGGGCCAGAAGTCCGACAAGGGATGAGCCTGCCGGAGACCGCACCAACAAAAGTCCGGCTGGAGTTACTGAACATTCAGTCGTTGTTACCGAAGCTGCCCGATATTACAGCAGATGCCAGCATCAGCGACGCAGATATACTCTGCTATACAGAAACAAACCTCAAGGCCCACACACCCGACCGACTTGTCAACATCCCGGGCTACAACATATACCGAGCCGACAGAAAGATCGGCAGGAAGAGGTCGGGAGGAGGCGTTGCAATTGCAGTGAAGGTGCCAATGCAGGTGCAGCGCCTTCACACTCGACCTCAACATGAACAGTCCCATGTCGAATCCATCTGGCTGAAAGTCAAAATCGACAAACGAAGAGCAACAATCATCGCTTGCGTATACCGGCCGCCGTCTACATCTGGCACTCAGATCGACAGAGATTACGACGACCTCGAACAACAAATACAGACGGTCATAAGCAAGCATGAAACATGCAGACTGGTGATCACGGGAGACTTTAACTCCGACCCGTTAACAAACCCAGGCGGGTTCAACAGACTAAAGGATCTACATCAAGTATCATCTCCAACTGCTGGTCAAAAAACCAACTTTCCATCGTAACGACACAAAATCAATTCTAGACAACATCTTGATATCGGACACCGGCTCAGAACATCACAGGGACGTCGAGTGGGACGTACGAGACTGCGGGTACACAGCCCACCATTTAAAAGTCATAGTGCAGTTTCAGGTCCGACGAATTCGAATGAAGCCCACGTACAGATTCGGCAGAAACTGGAAAGCACTCGACACAAACAGCCTGCTGAGGGACCTGGCGGACGTAGATTGGCACACAGTCGTCAGGCGAGCCGACACAATCGGAGACCAGTGGGATGCATTCAGCACGGCTGTTAACGGCATACTCGACCGGAATGTCCCAGTTAGGCGTTACCGAGTGCACAATCCTCGACCACCGCCCATCAGCGAAGACACCCGACAGCTGATAGAACGACGGAGAGACGCCAAAGCCACCAATGACGGAGAAGTGTACCGCCAGCTCAATGCAGAGGTCAAACGGGCGATACGCGCTGACTACCGCAGCAGCGTGGAGCAGCGAGTCGCCGAAGCTCCGCCAAATAGGATGTGGCAACAAATTCGGCCAGTTATCGCTTCCAGAAAGACGGCACCGACGGAACTAGAGAACCTCTCTGCTGAAGAACTAAATGCGTTCTTTACTAGTGTGGGTTCCTGTACTAGAGAATCTGTGGTGAAGGAGTTTGTACAGTCCGGTCGGGCGCCGCTCCACACCCGTCTGAATCGCGTCCACACTGATGTGTTGAATCTTATGCCGATTACTAGAGACGAGCTGCGAGCGGTTATTTACTCGATGCCGAATCGTGCAACATGTATCGAAGGTGACATACCGGTATCCGTTCTGAAGCAGAGTTTTGGCGTTATTGGACGAGTCCTGCTCCAGATTGTTAACTGCAGCCTGGTGTCAGAGACAGTGCCCGAGTCATGGAAACGAGCGTTGGTCATACCATTGTACAAAAAGGGGGACCCAGCGGATGCATCAAATTTTCGACCGGTTACAAACATACCAGTGATATGTAAAATCGTTGAAAAAATTGTACATCGGCAAGTAACCTCGTACCTTAGCAGAAACGGTTTATGTAGCGCAGATCAGCATGGATTTACTGAGAATCGGTCCACTAGTACTGCACTTTTAACTGTGACAGAGCACATTTTGCGCGGGATGGACAACTCGGAAATCACACTTTTGGCTTTGATTGATTTATCTAAGGGATTCGACGTGATTGACCATTGTACATTGCTTACAAAAATAGAGCAGCTCCAGATCAGTTCGGGATGGTTTAGAAGCTACCTGGAAGGTCATAAGCAACAGGTACGCTTGGGAAATGTGTTGTCGTCATCTAAAGACATAAATATTGGTACATTCCAGGGATCTTGTCTCGGCCCGTTGTTGTTTAATATTGCCACTCATGATTTAGCATTGCATCTACCAAATTCGGTCAACGGGTTTAAGGTTATAATGACCAGATTCGCTGACGATACACAAATCGGTGTCACGGGGCCCCGCACCCGTCTCGGAGAGCTACAAACTGCCCTTAGTCAGTTGCTCGAAATTATGGGCACCTGGTTCGCTCAGAATGGAATGAAAGTAAACGCAGCGAAAACTGAGATGATACTGATAGGTGATAGGCGTCAGCTGCAGTACGTAGGGGAAGGGCAAGTTAATGTGCAGTTTTTAGGCGAAACTTTACAGCCAGCCAAGTGTGTTCAAAACCTCGGTGTTAAAATGGACTGTAACTTGTCGTGGGAACCGCATGTCGAGCAAGTTGTCAGCAAATGTACCGGTATTTTAATAGGTCTAGCCAGCGCCCGCCACCTTCTTCCGCATCATCTCTTGCCTCGAATTGTTGATGCAATAGTTCTGTCACACGTGCGCTATTGCATTCAGGTTTATGGAAGTGCCAACGCTGGGCGAATTGCCAAGTTGCAAAAAGTTATAAATTTCGCAGCAAGAGTAGTATCAGGAAGACGAAAATATGACCACATTTCTGATTGTATCGATTCATTGGGCTGGCTACCGGCCCAAAAGCTCGTCAATTACTCGGACCTGTGCCTTCTGCACAAGATCTGGGGAACAGGACAGCCGGATTCAATAGCCCAGTACCTCCACACTAATCGCGACAGAACGTTACGTGACACGCGCACATCGAACTATCTTAGCTTGCCACGTGTAAAAACGAATCATGGAAAGCGTACTTTTATTTACCGATCTGTTACACTGTACAATAAGCTTGTTATAGCCGAGGGTGCAGACAGACTTACGCTGAGCCAATTCAAAAAGCACCTAAAGCTTTCTAGATTACAATGATCATAGCTCGGAGAAGGTGATTTTTAGCTGTTTTATCAGGTGTCGCAGTATTTGATTTTAAAAGTGTTATGTGTTGTTCGTTATGAAGTGTTTACTGACAACGACCAGGGAATAGCCCATTTTATGCGGATCTGGTTTGCTACTGTGACAATAAACAATAAACAATAAGCGAAACGAAAACATTAAACGACTATACACGAGCCGAGAGAAAATGTCTAGGTCGTAGATGTTTTGAACAATGAACATACATTACGGAATTAAACTGTTTGATTTAATTTAATGCAAGCGACAGTAACATAGCAATGGCTGTAAATGACAAATTACATCCACCGTGACAGAGGTGACAGAAATTAAACACACGAAAAGCTTAACCAACAAATGACTTGGCTGGAACTGACTTGTTGCGAAGTTCATAGTTACAGTGCTTTTAGTCATTCCGAGAACGTAAAACGGAACAACGTCAGTTAACGATTGCCACATATTCTGTGGAAACCAGGGATGCGGAGCCGGAGCCGGAGTCGGAGCCGGAGCCGCCGGAGCCGACATATTTTGCCCGGAGCCGGAGCCGGAGCCGGAGCCGTGAAACAATATAGCCCGGAGCCGGAGCCGGAGCCGGAGCCGCCAAAAAAGGGGGCGACTCCGGCTCCTTTTTATTTTCTGAAGAGGAAAAAAAATAATTGACCTAGTTCGGTTTGACAGTACAAGGCAGTAAAACATATGGTACTTTACTTACGTCATGGGCCATCAAGTGAATGAAAAAAAGCCGAATATCCCCAGTATCCCACAGTACCTACGCAATCAACTTCTTGTCTGCTCCTCCCTCCCCCCACGTCTACTGCATCCCCAGAACATGAGGACCGGTCATCAGGTGACGGCCATTGTTTTCAAGCCAGTGGCAGTGGACTGCGACTCCCAGCACCGTCTCTTCCCCTCCCCCCCCCCACTCCCACCCCCCAATGCAGCCGAGACTGGTGTCAGTTTACGATGGTTCAGTGAACTCCAATTCGCGGCGACTGCGTTTCCAATGCCATCGCTTCCTAGTCCTTTGTTCTGCCAGTTCTCTCCGAGGTGCGTTTGCGCGGGGACGCGGTGAGCCGGTCATGGCAAAGAGTAACGCGTATAACCAATCCAATTTTTCTTCCACTCGTATTTAATTGATTGCATAGGGGATGTACTGAGTCGGAGCCGGAGCCGCCGGAGCCGGAGCCGCCGGAGCCGGACCATTTTACTCGGAGCCGGAGCCGGAGCCGGAGCCGCCACAACATTTCACCCGGAGCCGGAGCCGGAGCCGGAGTCGATTTTTTCCTCCGGAGCCGGAGCCGGAGCCGGAGCCGTCTGAAATTTCCACGGCTCCGCATCCCTGGTGGAAACAATCCTTTGAATCATGACGTCGGAAAACCATTTCCAGTTAAGAAAACTAACTCATAATGCAATATAGCTAAATCCATTTAATTACACTATAGTCTTAATTCACCTGATCAAAGCTCCGTTCACCGTTTCTCCGAACAAGAGTGCAAGTAACGCGGTTCAAATCTGCATTGTGCATTGTGCATGTTCAGTCATTCCTTTAGCAGCTTTGGCTAGGTGACCTATTCGACACGGTTTAAGTGGCAGCCGATGAGACACTTTGTACCTAAGTTTGCCATCAACAGCCCTCGACATTAACCCATCAGTGGGCTCGATCCTCGAGAAGCATCTCCGCTAAAGACGGACGTCTATTCAGAGAGTAATCACGGCAGTCCTAACTGGTAAGGGCACCCCTGGGGGTGTTCAAACGGACGACCGGACCGAGTGCACCTCAGTCTCAGCTCTGGCGGCGAACAAGTTGAGCTGAGTGGGACGGACTCGAGCAACGTCCTGCACAGAGATTGCATGGAGACAGAGCTCAAGAATAGGTATTCTGACACGTACACGCGCCGTTATAAAAACTTAATAAAATTCATATTTTTTTCGACCACCCGCAAAATATGCGACAGCTATCACTGAAGTGATCAACCGCTGTGCCAGACCCTATACACTCTAAACGCACAATGGGCAGTTAGATACCGTCCCGCATTTAGGGGATTAAAAAACGACGAGGCGTTTCGTGCTACGAATGGACGCAGCTTTCACGTGTAAGAAAATGCACGTAAATGGACCAAAATGCGTGACACGGCGACCAAAACGGTCGACGTCCCGTTGGTATTGTCTTCGGAAGACTTACGACACCAGTCACGCAGGTCAAGTTTATGCATCTTAGTTTGTTTCTTTGGTTTGAGAGAGCATTCCTTTTACGGCCGAAGTGGGCGGAATGCTAAAATCCGGTCGAGTATAGGACGCACACGCAGAGGAAGCCAGTTCAGCGGTCCGTGCGCGACGATGCATCAGTCGCTAGGCCAGTCCCTCTGGTAAGGAAGACCCGCATCGAGCACCGATGCAGCCAGCCGTGGCCGTCTCTCAGTCACATCACGGAACCACTGACATTTCCGTTAGAGATGCCCTTTTTGAACCCGCGAACCCGCTTTCTGCGGGTTTTCAAAACCCGCAGGGTTTTTGGCGGGTTTGAGAAGCAAAACTTGTCGTGTGGCGGGTATTTGGCGGTCAGACTTAAGAACCTATAATTTTTTTTTATTTTTTTTTTTAGATGCAAAACACAATGCCAAGTGCATTTGCTCAGGTTAACAATACAACATTCATCAAAACAACTTTTAAAACAGAACCAAATATAAAAATATATCAAGGAAGCACATTTCAAATGCAAAACTGAAAACAACCAGCAATAGCATCCACAGTCTGGCAATGACCAAACCAGGGTACAAGCAATAAACTACTAAGCATAAATAAATGCTGATGAAAGCATTCCATAAAACATAAAAGACCCTGAAAGCAAACTTATAGGAAGCTGAACTGAAGTCTATGTGCACTGTGCAGTGTGCACTAGATATACATTATGGAAGAACCCAGACTTAAATGAGATGTTGAAAATCAGAGCAAATGCCACATGTTACTTTATTTGCGTCTGGTCGGCATAAAAAAGAGCTATCAGCTAAACAAAATTTGATGCAAATTCATTGATTACCTATCCTACTCTATGTTCTGTTCCACCCTATATTACGAAAATAACACACCAATCACCCTTACAAAAAATCAAAATATAGACTGGCCGGCCCAAACATAACGCAATACAATACTGGCGCACTTCCGACATTCTGACAAGGATGGGCATTTGACTGCGTCAATTTTGGTCTCTGAGGTGAAGGAAAGCTGTCATTGATGACGCAATAATTTTCAATCAGTTTTTCTGTCTTGGTTTTTGAATGCCTCAAAATAGCAGTTATACATGTTACAAAACCACGTAGCTGGTCGCATTTATTTCTTTTGTCTTTTTACGTCCTTATCATTTGTATGCCGACAGATGACCAGCCGGAGAGCATTACCAAGACCATCTATAAAATCATTACATTTAATTTAGTATTTACTGTCTCTTTATTTCTAAACCGGTGATTAACCTCTAAATTGTAAAATTTTAGCTGTTGTGTAAAATAATTTAATCAGAATGGCACATGAATATGCATTATACAACAGTGTTTTCGCAACAAGTTCGACTAACTACGGCCGCAATAATTTAGTCGCTGTAACATTCCTTCATCAGCTGTTGGTGACGCTTCTGACGCATGTTTCCAGAAATGCGTGGTTCATTGGTGGTTAGTTGCAAGGCCATATATGTTATTATAGTTGGTTTTTGCTGGGATTTTGCATGATTTGTTTTATGTGTAGATCGACTGGATACTCATTATTCACTGTGTCACTATTTATTTTTAACTGGAAATCGCATATCTTTTTATATCAACATTCATTTTGATAACAATATCATTCCAGAGGCCTAACATTGAGAGGGAGCCAGAGTGAAATTTTGATCCTCAGCCAATGCTGAAGGGTAAGGTGAGAGAAAGATTTTACTGAACTCTTCAGAAAGGAATTTCAAATGTATTGATGCATTATTCATTTTCCACTATCCAGTGTGCACTTCCTGAGGACTTAGCATAGCAATTTCAAGTCCTTACTATTTGTTTGGCTGTCTTTTTCTGCACAGCAATGAAGCAAGTAAGGTTTATATAGCTCTAGCATTGACTCAGCTGTATTTTTTTCTTGCAAAAGTATGTTTTTAAGATTGCGGGTTTTTTGCGGGTTCGGCTCAGACAAAATCAGCTTGCGGGTAGTTGTGGTTGGGCAAGGGGTAGCTGCGGGGCGGGGCGGGTAATGAAATTGCAAATTTGGGGCATCTCTAATTTCCGTAATCCGAGAACGGCCAGCGGGAAGCCGCAAACAATCGACATTTTATTTCGTTAGTGACCCAATCTATTCCCTTACGGCATGCCTCTTCTTGGATCTAGTCTATCAATGCCAATTGTATATCAATACTCTGCGTTTGTTACCCACGTTCGCGACCGTAATAAGTAGCGTCGCAGTGAAAGAAAAATCACGCAGGCATTTGTTTGCGTACCATGTGACGGTCGACGTAATAAAGTCCACACAAAAGTCATCGGAGAAGGGAACTCCCACCACTCCGTAAATTACGAAGGTACTTTTTGGGATCGCCTACAAAAATTACATAAGACCAGCGCAAAAAAAAAACTCGTAGTACACTTCAAGCTAGCCGGAAACCATTTCATGATAATCGCTAAACAATTTTTTTCAAAGGCATTTATTCTAACGAAAAGTATGACTACAGCGTTGCATCGCTAAACGCCTACAGAGGCGCCAGTGAAGACTGGTGGGCCACCTCACCTTCCAGTTGTTGAACAGGATGTCGCTATACTCCTGCTTCATCTTCAGCTTGATCTGCGACCAGTTGCGGCCCTGCATTGCGCCCAGCACCACCAGGAAGTTACCGAGGAAGATGGGAGCGAACACGCCCTGGTCGAGCGCCACCTTCCTGATGACTATTCGCGCCCCGCGACTGCCCACGTAGCGATCGAGGGCGCCGTACCACAGCCGCAGGCCGGGACCCTGCGGAGGGAGGGACGGAGAGGGTCACACACGGCACAGTCGGGTGTCGGGACCCTGCCGAGGAGGGACGGAAAGGGTCATACACGGCACAGTCGGGACACTGCGGAGGGAGGGACGGAAAGGGACACAGAAGGCACAGTCGGGGCACTGCTGAGGAGGGACGGAGAGGGTCACACGGCACAGTCGGGACACTGCTGAGGGAGGGACGGAAAAGGTCAAACACGGCACAGCCGCAGGCCGGGACCCTGCCGAGAAGGGACAGAAAGCGTCACAGACGGCACTGCAGAGGGCGAGGCACGGGAAAGGTAAAACAACCGCACACGCAGCAGCATGACCGCAGATGGGTACCCAAAAATGGGGAAATGGGCATGGGGATGGGGCTCGGGGACAAGGCACAGCCAGAAACTCCGCGAGAAAGACTGAGATGAGACAGACATGGGTCTAATAAATACAAAACACAGATACCAGCAAAGTTACCAGTTGATCAGATCTTCGTCTATTTACTAGTTAGATTAACGGGTCCAAGGCGAAAAGGTCATAAGTAACAAAGTGATTCGTCAAGGTCACCTCCAAATTATGTTAAAATATAAAACTGCAACCGCCTCACAATAACGACAAGTGTGGCAGCAACGGAAGCGTAACGGTGTAACGACAAATGTACCGGAGTAGACGGGTTCGAACTTACGACCACCACCGCCTTCCTCAGCGACCACTTTCAGCCGAGCCGGCACCCTGACGGAGCGGAGCGGTATTCCGACCCCGGCGGCAGTAACCATACCCGTCGTATGTCCCAGCACCGCCCGCCCAGCGACTCACAGAGGACCTGCCACTCAAGTTTACGCTCGCCGGTAAGCAGTGAAAGCGTAAGGTGCTCTCGGATCGAGCTAAAGTGCTCTCTGGTTAGGCGACATAAGCCCACAGTAATGCTGCTTCGCATACTTTCAACACAAATAAACAAGATCCTTGATATAGGCAGCGGAAAAGCCGTCACAATATAAGTTCATTAATGTGTCAAAATAATAGTTTTATTCTTTTCTGGAATTAATTAATTAGAATCGTTTCAGAGCATTTAAAGGAAATAGTTCACTTTTTAACATGGGTTTTGAACTGGAATAGCAGTTCCGTAGCCTGGGCTGAGACGAGCATAAATCAGGAGCTTTTACAGCCCAACGATCACCCTAGGCAAAGATATTCTATTTCTCGTCCCGAAAAAGGTGTCTTGCGTTGAGGATGTGTGCCTTGCATATATTCCAATCCAGTATGAAAAGAGCATGGGTACCGAAAATTCTTCAGAAACTAGAGAAATTATCTACGAGCACTCTAGAGAAATTCTCGTACTGATCAATAAGGACATTCAGCAGCAGCAGATCGCCCAAATGCCGGTGGCCGCGATAATTTCTCTAGTTTCTGAAGAATTTTCGGAACCCATGCTCTTTTCATACTGGATCGCCTGTGCCTTACAGAAACTGAAAAGTTCTTCTTATATCAAAATATAGAAAATAATCTTTTGTTATAAATAGGTTCTTTGCTGCTGCTGCTGCGGTTATTCTTTGCTGATCATTTTGAACATAAAAAATCATAAATCCATTGAAAAAAAAATAATTTCGTGAAAGTGAACTATTTCCTTTAAACCGGAATTAACTTATAGAAGACTTATAGAAGAAAAAGTTTGCAAAATTCGGTGCTATCACGCCATATGGATGCAAAAATAATATAAAATGAAGGAAATGAGCCATAAAATTTCATAAATGATTCTTGAGGCATTAGCAATTTTTCCGGAGTGACGAGAGCAGTCGAATCAAGGCCAAGTAACCAGACCGAGAATCCAGGGCAGGCCGTGCAGCTGGGTGGCCGCCGCGCAGATAGGGCCGACCATTGTTTTCTGATGTGGGCCGGAGCGGTGGCACGTGTGTAATTGGCCTGAGGGCGGCCCGGTGTTTTAGTGAGTGCCATTGCTCACGGACTCTGGCGCAGACCGCCGCCAGTGGCGAACTCGGCGCAGTGACAAACGGTGGCGCATTACGGCCGGCGCCGCACTGAGCGGTCCGGTGCTCAAAATACGGACCACTGCAGTGCTCGCCGGGCTGCCTCTAAACCTCAGAATAAAACACGGCACACTACCTACGCCTCAGCGTTATAAAGCAACGCAGCCTCAATGAGAAATTCTGGTTCAATTTAGCTAAAAGCAGAGGAACCATCTAAGAAGAGCACTAACAAAGCAAAATTTTACAACAGGCAGCAATGCATCACACACGACGTTGCTTCGTCGCCAAACAGCATCAAGGAAAGATTGAACGCCATCTCCGGCACCTGCTTTCGCAGTCTAGCCATAGCTCACCGAACGTGAATATGAACGCTAGCGCCATTATGCGACGCATGCGCCATAACATAACACCGCATATTCCGAATTTATCACAATTGAACCCATTCCATGCGGTCGTATTTTGACTGGATGCAACGTTACCGGCTAATTCTTTGCTTTAATATTTACCTGGCCCAAAGTTGACCGCACCTCACTGTGTACATATTTCATCAACACAGCTTACAGGGGATGGGGACTATTTTGCCATCTGACCCTGACACCTGTTTTTCGAATAGTTTCAAAAGTTAACCCGCGCCCAGATGGGGTCTGCCGAGCAACGCGGTCTGATGGGGGGGGGGGGGCCATTTTGGCCCCCCCCCCTCAGATCTCGAGAACCACGCAACATAGCGACAAGCGGTAAACGGTGTTGGATAGCCCCAGCGGGGAACTACCTTGTGACCCAGTTTCATTGACCTCGGTCAAACCGATGACGTCACAGGTCAGGTCAAAGGTCGAAGTTTCACCGTTTACAGGCATTTCAAGAAATGCGTTGTAAAATCGAGTAAAATGCATTTCATTGAAAATCATCGATGGAGAAATGTTCTTCAAACGCATATATTGCTATTTGAGGTCACTGATACCAGGTCAGGTCACAGAGGTCAGGTCACTGGGGGGGTCACAATATGAAAGTGTCGTGTGATACATGTTTTATGGTCCATTTTACATGACAAATGCGATTATGTGGGTCAGACAGACTTCAGGGCCAGCTTAGGTCACGTTTTGGTCAAGGTCAGGTCAAGGTCAGGTCAAGGTCAGGTCAAATTAGGTCAAATTTCAAAATTGATATTTTTGCATAAAATGGGTATCGATTCGATGCAGCTCGTCACGGGGAGTTCAATGGTGGTCTCCGTTTTGCGCTACGAGGTCTAGAATTGCTAAAAATTGAGTTCAAAAATTTGACGACATCAATTTTTAACAGTTTTTTCGCTATAACTTGGCCAAAAAAAGAGGTATCGATCTAAAATTTGGTATGTATATCGAAGAGCGCAGGGACTATCACATATATTCCGGTTTTTTCGAAATTCGAAAATTTTTTGGAAAATTTTTGAGTTTTTCTAAAAAAAATCATTTTTTTATTTTTGGGGGTCAAAATCCCAAAATTTCGAAAATCCGAGATAGCAGTTTTGTAGCGCCGTCTTTTCTCTACACAACCACATAAAGAACTTTAAAATTGCTTGTTAACTGTAGAATTGGTGAGCGTTTCAAGATGTCATGTTTTTTGCTCATTTTTGCTCGAACATGACCTCAGTTTGACCTCAATAACTCCTGACCTGAGGTGACCTGTGACTTGAAATTTTGTGTGAAGGTGTCAAATTGATGCCCGGTAAGGTACCCAAAATTTGCAGCGCCGCCGTTTTCTCGCTATTTAAGAAAAACCACAGGGGGGGGGGCAAAATGGCCCCCCCATCAGGGCGCGGGTTAAGTGACGTCTGTCGGCCAAGGCAAATTATTGGATAGAAAACTATCTTAGTTGATCAAGGTGTTAGCTAGCTATGACCTTTAACATACCGTCAAATTAAAATGACTGATGTTTAGAATCGCAGTGTATCAATTGTTGCAGAATGCCGATTCCAGATAGCTCATATTGATTTACAATACATATCTTTGCATTGTTCGCAAGCGGAAGTTAAATTAACTCACACCTTGAATAATTTAGTCACCTTCAAAATTTATAGCATGTAGGTAAGTTCCGAAATGTTCTTAAGTTCAGAAGTTTGACGTCAACTTTTACCAGTTTTTGCGTCATTCGGTGCGGTCGTTTTAAAGTCTCGCGTTTGCACTACTCAATCGGCAACAAGTAAGGCGTACTCGGCGCGAGACTTTAGAAGGCAGAGAACACACCAGCTTCTGAAAACCATTAGACAAAAACGTTGGACACCCAGTCGGCAATTTTCCACCTGGGAAACAGCAGCGCTCTGCCAGAGTCGTGACCCCATCTCGCTGCCGGCCGGCGGACTCGTCCCTGAGGTCCGGTCACATTACACCGACGGTGATTGCCCATGGTGGTGATTATACACAGCAGCCGCACCTCATATCATGTGCGGGCTCCAATTATAGCGCGGTAGAAGCTGGCTGACGGATGCTCACCCACTGCCGGTCATAACGGTCTATAAGCCATATACCACATTCCTTGTGGAAGCTGACCACAAATAGAGCATACGTCACTTCCCGAGTCGCCATTAACAACAAAGGATGGCGAGAGAAGCGGGCTCCGGGCTGGTAATAGATGGATAGCTTAGGACTCTGCAGAATTATTGTAAAGGATATCAATTAAAAAAAATTAAAATAACGAAACCGTATTTCAGACTCGCACAACAGGATCCCTCGCTAAATGCTAAAAGATAACACGTATAGGATTAGCTAGAAAGCACATGGCATAAATTATGAAACCTTATATTTAATGGGACAGCAGTTAAAACAAATTAAAGGCGCGAGACAGTGAGTTTCTATGTAGTCTATCACCAACAAGCTTCAAAGGTAGCTTCAGGTCACCGGATACCCGGAGCAAAACAGAGCATGCTGTTGTAGGTATGGTGTTGTGAAAGAATTGTGAAAAGATGTGAAACATGGGGAACTTGAGAAAAAAGTCGCCGATTACGTCATGCTGCTGGTTGATAATAAACCAAGAGTGCCTGGTATCTTGGGAAGTAATAATGATCCAGTATCAGAGTTAATGGTCCGGTTTCAGAAAATGTTGGCTACGCAACAAAGCCTTCTCGGTACCACCCCAATCTTCCATCGTTTTGAGAGACACCATTAACATATTTTGTATCAAAACTGCGACGGTAAATAAGGTAAATAAGGAAGAAAGGTAAATAAGAAATAAGGCAACCTGCGGAATAAGAATCACGAGAACATCGCGCTACCTTGGCAACTGCCACGACACACACCGTATCCGGGAAGGCTAAAGATGCTGGGCGCTAGAATTGCAATTGCAAAGACTCTACCTCTTGCATACTGTGCGTTAACACTAGAACAGTAAGACAAAAAGTCGCATAATACTCAATGCAGACAGAATGCGTCGACGAAAATTGTCATTGATATCTGAGATTAATTGACAGACATCAATGCACACCTGACATTCATACGGTGGAAATTGCACATAAAAGCACACCCAATTCGGTAATTCGGCTGATTCGTAATGGAGGCACAGTGAGATAGCTACACGCAAGGCAGCTAGCCTGGTAGCGACTGCTTTTGGGGCGCGTGCACTGTGCTCCAATTCGATAACAAGTTCTATCAGGTTATGGACCGATGGATCGTCGTAGCGCTGATGTTATTATGTGTGTCGCACTGGGCCAGGTTATGGCGCCGGCGTCGGCAAAACGACCCAAGAATCTGTGACCGGTGCGACGATGATGTTTGGGCCTCAAGGGCGGCCGGACTTTTACGGACTAGTGTGTGCTGTGTTGTGTGATCTAGTCCGGCAACGTGCGTTGTAATCTGAATGGTGAGGCCAGGGTATATTGAGTGAAGGTGAGGCCACCTGTGTGGCGCTGGCCTCTAACCCGGGTCTCTTATGCCGTATCTCTTTCCACAAAGTAACAACCGACAACTGAGTTTCCGTGGGAACAGGCGGCCACCAAGGGGTACCGTGATTCGCATGGTGGGCATGTCATTAATGCCCACAACGACTGTATTAGCGGTGCCCCATAAACACCGCACTAATGCTAACTGCTGTCGTAAAACCAATGCAAGTATTCGGTTATTGTAGTCGCAGCCACGCAGAACACAGCAATAAACGCTAAATTAGCATCGCCTGACCAGTATGCACAAGGCCCGAATAAATAAGACAACGTGCAACAGTCCATGGTAACAGGCAGTGATTGACTCCAGCTTGGTGACAGACCGGAAATTATTTGATTTGTGGAGATCGGACACCGTCCCTTGGGTGATACTGGGAAATCCCTGCTTCGGGCCGGGCGCGTCGCTGCGTGGGCGCCCGCCGTTAAAGCCATGTGACCGCCGGCGACCGCATCCCTCTGGGGAACTCAGAGTGCCGACCGCGTCTCCCCCCGGGGACACTCAGAGTGCCGACCGCACCTCTCCCTGCGGACACTCGCGGTGTGACGCGTCTGGTCAGTGACCGACACGGATGACGGTCCCATACACCCTAATTGGCCGAGACGGAGGCAGATTACGTCAACCGGCGCGAGTTCCGGCACCGTCGGACCCAGGGGGACGGCGCACACGATGGCTACAGGAGCGGGTCGCCGTGGTGGGCACCGCGGCAGCCAGTGGCAGATGGGGACCCATCAGCACACAGACAGCGGGCCAGACACCGGGACACAGCTGCGAGCCAGTCGCCGCTCGTTCTCCGGCGGCGCACTCGCATTGCATAAAGGTCAGGGTATTACCGGCTCATGGAGACATGTGAGGGCAGATGGCTTACATAAATACCTAATGGACAGTGTAAGGGACTCGGTCGCCGTTCACCATCTCTTTCATCCACTACCTTTTGCCGTCGGTCTGTCTGTCTGTCACCGAAACCATCTTTGACCTCTCGCCATGACTCAGTCTGCTCAATGACAGCACCCCGTTCAGGGGTACTCAAGCCAGCGCATATCCCCATGGAGACCCGTTAGAAACACGTTCCCAGGCAAGCGGGTTGCAGCGTATGCCATTAGCGACAGGTAAGCCCACCATTCAGCGGTGCCCAGTGATGGGCCTGGGCCATCTGTGACCCTGTCCTACCGTACTAACAACGTCAGAGAGTCATGTCATGGAAAATACTGCACAATGTCGGCAATAAGCAACGTCACATGCTTCAAGATCATCGGCGTGACATGATGCAAGGCGGCTGGCGGCATACTAGCAAAACCATCATCACTGAAAATCCTACGATAGATCGTGACGCATTGGCCTCAAATGTCATAAAAAGATTCGTTGTTGTAAGGCCATGCATTGATGTCAAGCATAAACATTTGTATAGGAACAGTCTGATTATGACAAAGTTAGGATATTTTCAACATTGTACTGCTTGAACTGCCCTTTAAGTGACTCCTTCATATGCGCATATACGAAGCTACATACTGGACTGAGCAGGATTTATCTATCACCTCGTAAATGTGTGGCCTTATTATATTAATTTAGCTTTGTGTAAGAGTGGAATATATCAAAGCTGAAGTAAACCTCCTATAAATATACCAAACACCACACATTTCTGCAAAGTGCCGAGTGCATTTACAGCCATGCCACACAATAAGTCCTTTACTTTCACATCCTTTTGCCGCGCAAGGAAGGCCTAAATGGTAACTACACGGGTCCTTGGGCGCCACCAATCCGTGGAACGCCAGGGGAATGCGATCCTGTTTATAACGGAGCCGCCCCGGCCTGCGGAGATCTCTGCCGACCCAGCCGAGCTGGCGTCCCGAGCACAGCGGTCCCAGGGGCAGCCGCTAGCGCCGCACCTCTCCCCATCGGCAGGGCCCAGCAGACACACGGTGGCAGATATAACGGCAGTCTGCCTCTCAGATGGAGAGGTAAAATGTCAAATCGGGATGACCAAGTCGAGCAAATCAAGTTAGTCCTGTGTGGCGTCCCTTGTAGGCTGTATTGTGTAGTTTGTTTTACGAGCAAACATTTTGAGCTCTCATATGAAATGAAGCCAGAAATTGAGCCCACTGATCGAGAGCGGTCCCTGAAGACATCAGACCCCAAACACAGGATGGACCAGAATCAGGTGACCGCTCCCTGCCTCTTCTTTTTAATCTTCTGATTCTCTCTCCCCCTCTATCTACCTCCCCCTCTCTCTCTCTCTCTCTCTCTCTCTCTCTCTCTCTCTCTCTCTCTCTCTCTTTATCTCTCTTTATCTCTCTTAGCTCTCCTGACGCATCAAAGTACTCGTACTTCAAACTCAAACGACATACAGAGTTGGCCAACGGCGGTCGTCACCGCCCCAGTTTCTGCATGATCTCAACCTCACTTGAGAACCTCATCAAGCAAAAAGCATCCGCCTATCTTCATAGGTTGACAGGCCTCTGTTGTTTTAGCGTTCACCTTATTTCAGGATTGCACTTACGAGATACTGGCGCTAGATCAACCAAAAGACAAATGTTATTGTGCACCGCACAGGAATGGCGTCGCCTCACTAATTTGAGACAGGAAAAGGAACCACCAGTGTTAGGTAATAAAAGGATGTGGATCCACATAGGAATAGCACGGATCCATGGATTCAGACCCAACTATTCCAGTGCACGAGCTCTGAACTGGATTGGTGTTTTAGTATCAGGAATTACCGAGACGAAAGGTTCTACTGATCTCTTCCGATAATCTGTTCTTACTTAAAGTCTCATCTCTGCACAGTGCACACTAGAGGTGGAAATGAATATTAGTCATTAGTCAAAAATTAGTCGACTAACGTTAGTCAAGCACTTTTTTAGTCAGTCAAAAGTCAGTCAACCAAAATGTTTGTTAGTCATAAGTCAGTCATTAGTCAATGATTTTGTTGCATATTAGTCGACTAATTTGTCGTGATTCGTGAGGTGACTTAACCCCCTCGTCCTGACAGGGGAGGGGTCGATGCGACCCCCCCCTGAGTTTTTTTTTTGCGATGCGCGCTGAACTATTAGTCGGATCGTGCTGAAATTTTCAATAGCCTCTGGGGTATCCTTTGCACAACTTTTGCTAGACAAAAAAAAAAAATCGGGTCATGTCAGTTCACCGAGCTATGACGTCATAATAAGTACAACCTCCGACCGTTTTTGACAAAATCGTACATACCGTAGCTGGACGTGATCTCATCGACAAGAACGAAGCTATTCCGTGTGGTTTATGTCAGAATTTGACTGGACATGATCTTTACATTGTACATATATTGACCTTTCTAAGGTCAACCAAGATGATCTCGCATGTTCACACGCTGAACTCCGTGATATGAGCTGTGTTTAGTGTCCGTAGTGGGGTTTCTTGAGGTCCTGAATCCGAATCTGCGGTTCAATTTCCACCTAAACGCCTTCAAAACTGTTCCTACAAGTGGCAGTGAACTCCCCACTTCCCCAGGTCTCCGGTTGACGGGCGGCCGCTGCTGCTGCCGGTCAGCGAGCATAGCCTTGCGGCTTTTTGGGCCAGGTACCGTGGTACGTTACGTCATTGAAAGCCTTTTTTCACCATAAAAAGTCATAAAAAGTCAACAATATGTAATTTTGCAGCTGAGGAATACGCTCTTCTGAGGAATACGCTCTTCGGAGTTGCAAGTCTCTATCTTTCATAGACGCATCAATGTTGACTCGATTAGTTGGAAAGCTCTCGATATTCGCAAACGTCCTCGCCAGCGGCGGGCGTGGCCTCCCATGTTCCCGGGGAATACGTCACGCCAGTAATGACTGAAATGCAGTCAACTATTCCTCATTTTGTTGCTAATTCGTTGCGAAACGCGGTCGTGAAAGTTTCATGACGCTATCTTTCATAAATTCGCCAATATTGGCTAAGTAATTTGGAAAATTATAGTTTTTCCACGAAATTTGACCTTTGACCAATGACCTGTCATAACTGGGTCAAATATTGACCCATGGTAAAAATATACCACCAGTCGCGAGTACTCGTTGAGACCAATCGATTGGTCTTTGTTGCGAAACGCCACGACGCTTAGTTTCGAAACGTCAGAAGGATCGCATCGCCCCCCCCCCCCCCCAGCCAGGCCGCGTTACGAAAAATGCCCTGCCAGGGCCGGGCGAGGGTTAACCCGCGCCCTGGTGGGGTCTGTTTATAACGCGACCTGGTGGGGGGGGGGGGGCTATTTTTGCCCCCCTCGTATCTCCGAAACTACTGGACGGATCCGCAAAATTCAAACGGCGTTCGATAGCCCTGTCAAATTTGTCGAAGGAAACCAAATTTTATTGACCTCGGGGTCACCGATGACGTCACAGGTCAGGTCAAAGATAAAATGTTTCACCGTTCACGGGGCTTCTAGGGAAAGCGCTATAACACCGAGTAAAACGCATTTTGTCGAAAATCAGCGATAAGACGTCAGTTGTCTAGTACATATGTTGCTATCAGAGGTCACTGGTCATACCAGGTCAGGTCACAGGTCAGGTCACCAAAGGTCACCAATGGTCACCACATGAACCCAACTTTACTAAGGTTGTGCGATGCATGTTTTATGACCAGTTTTTCATTTCCAACCCAATGGTGTTGGTTATAAGACCATCAGGTACGGTTTAGGTCACTTTCTGGTGGAGGTCAGGTCAAGGTCAGGTCAAAAAAGGTCAAATTTCAAAGTTGATATTTTTGCATAAAAAAGATATCGATTCGATGCAGCTCGTCACGGGGAGTCTAATGGTGGTCTTTGTTTTGCACTACGAGGTCTAGAATTGCTAAAAATTGAGTTTGAAAATTTGACGTCATCAATTTTGAACAGTTTTTTCGCTATAACTTCGCCAAAAAAGAGGTATTAATCTAAAATTTGGTATGTGGATGGAAGGCGGTAAGGACTATCACATATATTCCGGTTTTTGCGAAATTCAAAAAACTTTTTGGATTTTTTGACTATTATATCCCAAAAATCTATTTTTTTATTTTTGGGGGTCAAAATAAAAAAAAAATCAAAAATCCGAGATAGCAGTTTTGTAGCCCTGTCAATTCTACAGCTTTTATGTCTTAAACATTTTTCTGTATTTGCAAAGCTATAGGCCTGACAGCTCTTCCCGCGAAACCCTTTTTTGGGTCGAAAACGGCAGAACATGACGTCACTCTGACGTCATTTCCGGCCAACCTATCATAGCTTTTGGAAAAAATTTTGGTCACAATGTGTAAAATTGATGTCCGGGAGGGTACTGAAAGTTTGGTGACGATCGGCGCAGCGGTTCTGGAGATATATCGAAAAGTCTGGAGGGGGGCAAAAAATAACCCCCCCCCCACCAGGTCGCGGGTTAACCCGCGCCCCACTGGGGGTCGCCGGCCGAATGCGCCCGGCTGGGGGATAAATTTTACCCCCCCCCTCCTCCCCGCCTGTTATCTCCCTAACCAGGCGTCGTAGCGGCCGACAAGATATCTTGCGGTGGCTTCGCATCGCGTTGGCCATAAAATGATTAGGGAGAAAATTTGGGATCGATTTGTGTTTTTCCGGTGTCGATCGGAATTATTTACGCAGTGCTAACAAATTCCGAAATTTAGTCAAATGTTAGTCAAAATCAGGGGCGGATCCAGGAAAACTTCAAGGGGAGGGTCATGAATCGAAGTGGTGCCCCTACCTATACCCAAAATTAAAAAGTCAACGGATTTCGTCCACTTCATTTTGGTGGTGCCCCCATTTTCAGTTTTTTTATTTTTATTTTTTATTTTTAGTCAGTATCTTAACTCTTAGCCACAACCACATTTACCAATTGTAAGCAAGTATATATGAATGTGCTATGTGTATATATGTTGTGGACGCTGAGTAGTGAGTACTTACCAGGAACGTTATCAGGTAAGCAAATCGTTGTCAGTCCGACGAACTTGACCCTGGCGTCTAAAGGGTCTGTCCTTGACACTTCAGGCTTGTCAGGGGCACCAAAGTCCTTCCAGGGACACCACAAACCTGTCAGGGGCACCTACGGCCTTGTAGGGGCGCCACAGGCCCGCCAGGGGCACCACAGGTCTGCCAGGAAGCAGGGGCACCACAGGTCTAGCAAGTATACACGACAGGCCTGTCAGGGGCACAACGGGCCTGTTGGGCCCATGAGCACCCCTAGGGGCAGGGGCACCACAGTCCTTCCAGGGGCACCGCAGGCCTGTGAGGGGCACCAGCGGCCCAGCAGGGGCACCAGTCAACACAGGCCTGCCAGGGGCACCACAGACCTGCCAGGGGCACCAGAGGCCTGCCAGGAGCACCACCGACCTCGCAGGGGTAACTTGGGCCTGTCAGGGCCCAGGGGCACCACGGGCCTGTCGAGAGGCACTTCAGGCTTTTCAGGGGCACCATAGTCCTCTCCGGGCGCAGGGGTAGCAGGGGCACCAGAGGCCTGCCAGGGGCACTACAGGCCTAGCAAGGGCACCACTGGTCTATCAGGGGCACCACGAGCCTGTCATAGCCAGGCATCTCAGGCTTGTAAAGGCCCAGGGGCACCACAGGTCTGTGAGGGGCACCAGCGACCTAGCAGGGGCACCAGTCAACACAGGTCTGCCAGGGGCGCCACAGACCTGCCAGGGGCACCACAGACCTGCCAGAGGCACCAGAGGTCTGTCAGGGGCACCACCGGCCTCGCAGGGGCACCTTGGGCCTGTCAGGGGCACCACGGGCCTGCCGAGGGGCACTTCAGACTTTTCAGGGGCACCAGTCCTCTCCGGGCGCAGGGGTACCAGCGGCCTAGCAAGGGCACCAGAGGCCTGCCAGGGGCACCACAGGCCTAACAAGGGCACCACGGGCCTGTCAGGGGCACCTCAGGCTTGTCAGGGCCCAGGGACACCACAGTCCTTCCAAGGGCACCGCAAGCCTGTCAGGGGCACCAGAGGCCTGCCAGGGGCACCACAGGCCTAGCAAGGGCACCACTGGCCTGTCAGGGGCACCTCAGGCTTGTCAGGGCCCAGGGGCACCACAGTCCTTCCAGGGGCAGTACAAGCCTGTCAGGGGCACCAGAGGCCTAGCAATGGCACCACAGGCCTGCCATGGACACCACAGGCCTGCCAGGGGCACCACCGGCCTTGCAGGGGCGGCGCCTCAGGCCTATCAGGGGCACCACGTGCCTGCCGGGGACACTTCAGGCTTGTCAGGGGCGTTACAGTCCTGTCAGGGCCCAGGGGCACCAGGCCCGTGGTGTCCCTGCTAGGCCTGTGGTGCCCCTGGCGGTCCTGTGGTGCCCCTTTCAGGACTGTGATTCCCCTGATAGGCCGGTGGTGCCCCTGGCAGGTCTTTGGGCCCCCGGGCCTCAAGGGGGGGGGCCATGACCCATGTGACCCCCCCCTTGGATCCGCCCCTGGTCAAAATCAAGAAAAATGGCGTTAGTCATTCATTAGTCAATCAAGCCTTTTGAGACCAAAGATTAGTCAGTCAAAAGTCAGTCAACCAAAATTGTCATTAGTCATTAGTCAGTCATTAGTCAAGATTTTGGAAAACGTTAGTCATTTCCACCTCTAGTGCACACTACGCACCGAAAAGCCTCACACCCGAGTAGTTAGTCAAAGGAAACAAACGCCTCTCTAGGAACGTCGCACTGCACTTTGAGCCGATATCGGGAACCCGCCGATAGCGGGTCACTCAGAAGCCGAGAAGACCGCCTTGCGTCCTATCAGACACGGGCATGGTGTCCTGGAACGGCACAGTTCGAGCGATCGCGTGGGTACCGTTACATGGAGCGCACGGAGGGGTATGGACGAACTACGGACTACTTAGAAGGGCGGCGTGGAGGGGGACGTCAGCGCACGGGCCGTACTGGCCACATACACCGCGGCTCGGAACCGTGAAGGGCGAGCGGCTCTAACTTCAGCATCGAGAGCAGCTGCCCGCCCGCGAGTTACCTAAGTGTGGAACTATAAGTCGATTCTAGGGCTCTGATTGGTGACTTTGGTCGGGGGATGACGCTTATAGCATGACGTCACTCGCGTACTTGGCCAGACCAACGGCGCGGCGCAGGCGCGCCGAGCCAACCCAGAGGCTCTCAAACTCAATTGTACAGATCCTGCGCATTGAATGGCGAAACTTCGGCGAGTTCGCTTGAGTTTGGAAGCCCCTGCCAGAGAACTGGAGACGGCCGGAGTATTTGCTGGACAGTGGGCAGCGCAGATGGCGATTGACGGTGCCAAAAAGATGATAGGGAAAAAGGGGTTGAGACTTGAGCAGTGAATTATAAGCCTGTTGCATAGCTGAGTGGTAAATTGTAAAATACTTAAGGTGTAAGGAGATGCAGTGTAGTTTAGCCGACTCAGGGGAATTCTGCCGAGTTATGTAAGGCGGAAGGGTCGCAACTCGCAAGTCGTTTGTTTACATGATTGCCTGATTAAAATGTAAAGCGTACCTAATGTTTAGTTGATAATACAGCGAGGTTGGGCATCTGCTCAATCCATTTCTTCTCTGCAATAGTGCACTCGCCACTGTAATTTATTGTAAGAGGCACTGGGCTGCGCCGCCTGTTAATTATTCCGAAACCACCAGTGAATTGTTACAGTCACTCCGACAACAATACGAATCGTTCAGTCGTGCGCTGGGGGTCCGCCAAGTTTGAGTGTGCTGCAGAATGCAGACTGGACCGCCGAGAATATAACACTTCCGTCTCCCTGGGCGAGCGGCGCATTGGAGCCGAAGGAAACTGCTTCAGTTTTTTTTTTGTGGGGAAGATACCCATGTTTGAAAATTATGTTCTGGAATGATGCGATAAGGAAAAGGACGGTTTCTTGAATTGAGGGCTGTGGAGAAGAAGCAGATTTTCTCAATTTGCTACCCGATACAACGCGAAAAGACGCAAATGTTGCACATTGGGCTTAATAAGTCTAATAAAAGATAAGGGACTTCGTGAATCATGCCTAACTGACCGCGACCCAGTTATTTGCCACTGCAGGTAGGTACTAGGTAGGTAGATACTCATTTGTAAACAGAGCGTTCCGCCAACCCTCGCCAGAAATTCAATCAGCAGTTGCTTATCTTAAAACGTTTGAGTGCACCTAACAACCTTTAAAAATGACGTCCTCCCTTTCAATAGTTCGTTCGAAGACACAAAGCCAGAATCAGCCAAGCAATATCGGAATCCATTGCGCAGTGTGTCGACTGTCGGATGTGCCCATCCACATAGCATAGCACACACTGCTAAATGCAGGTACGCTCACCTACACATTAGGTATTCGAAGGACTTGATAGCTCATACACATGGAAGAAACGCATGAAATGTGATTAATAGCTGCAGCAGAAGTTTGGCGTCCGATGCCTCTTCGCCAAGTTAAGACCATGCCAAAATCTCGGCCAGTCTCCCGCCGCGCCGGCACTGGCCGTGGTGTGACGTCATCCGGCCGGCTGGGCGCTGGGTAGTTCCACACTTAGGTAACTCGCTGCCCGCCCCCCCCCCCGGCCCCCACCCCCAAGATACCAACAGAACGCACGGCGGGCCGGCCTGTGGGACGGGGCAGCGGACTACAACACCGGGGAGGCTGCCTCTCCCCTACGGGCCGGCCCAACATATACTGAAAGAGAAGACAAAAAAATGATAAACAAAAAAAAATACAAAAAAAAATCAAATCATTAAAAAAGGAAGCTAAAAAAATTAAAGGCTCACTTTATAAAAAAGCTGATGTTGTGCTGTGCTGTGTTCATAAAGTGTACAAAATGACAAAAAAGAGGCAAAAAGAAAGTGGCAAAATAAAAAAAAATAAAAAATAATAAAAATATATATAACAGATAAGGCCCACAAAAAATAAAAACAAAAGAAAGAGAAAAAGGTCCTGTTGTTCGTGGGGATTTTGTTGCAGAGAGCATTCGAAGAAGAAAGAAGCCGAGCACCAGACCCGAAATACGCCAACGCGGCCGAAATCACCTCTGGCGGCAGGCCAGTACACGCAAACCGCAACCGCGGAACCGTGAACGGCGGCGCAGCGGGCTTGGTGTCAGAGCGCCGCTGGTAGTGACAATGGTGCCGGTACGCTACTCGGTAGGTGTCCCGAATGGGCGTAAAAGAACGGCTGGACTACGCCGGCCACGAGAGCCAGTTCGCTAGAAGTTATGCTGGTCTATGCAACGGTGATGATTGATCACTTTCCTGGCCCTCTTCCGCTGATCGGCACTGATCACTCGATTTATCATCACTCGATCACTCGATGGTACGACCATTAACGGAAACAAGGTGGGATAGACGACATCTGAGAATTCACAATGCACCCAATCGGATGTCATCAACAGAGCACTCGTTTAACCCGCGCCCTGGTGGGGTCTGTTTATAACGCGACCTGGTGGGGGGGGGGGCTATTTTTTGCCCCCCCCCTCGTATCTCCGAAACTACTGGACGGATCCGCAAAATTCAAACGGCGTTCGAAAGGCCTGTCAAATTTGTCGAAGGAAACCAAATTTCATTGACCTCGGGGTCACCGATGACGTCACAGGTCAGGTCAAAGATGAAATGTTTCACCGTTCACGGGTCTTCTAGG
The DNA here is from genome assembly GCF_019059575.1 of Amphibalanus amphitrite. Taxonomy (NCBI): domain Eukaryota; kingdom Metazoa; phylum Arthropoda; class Thecostraca; order Balanomorpha; family Balanidae; genus Amphibalanus; species Amphibalanus amphitrite. Next base: position 41,704 of record NW_024883555.1, read on the forward strand.
GAATGCGCTATAACACCGAGGAAAACGCATTTTGTCGAGAATCAGCGGTAGGGCGTCAGTTGCCTAGTAGATATGTTGCTATTAGAGGTCACTGGCAATACCAGGTCAGGTCACAGGTCAGGTCACCAAGGGTCACAGGTCAGGTCACATGAGCCCAACTTTACTAAGGTTGTGTGATACATGTTTTATGGCCAATTTTTCATTTCCAACCCAATGGTGTTGGTTATAAGACCATCAGGTACGGTTTAGGTCACTTTCTGGTGGAGGTCAGGTCAAGGTCAGGCCAAAAAAGGTCAAATTTTAAAGTTGATAGTTTTGCATAAAATGGGTATTGATTCGATGCAGCTCGTCACGGGGAGTCTAATGGTGGTCTTTGTTTTCCGCTACGGGGTCTAGAATTGCTAAAAATTGAGTTTGAAAATTTGACGTCATCAATTTTGAACAGTTTTTTCGCTATAACTTCGCCAAAAATATAGGTATCAATCTCAAATTTGGTATGCGGATGGAAGGCAGTCAGGACTATCACATATATTCCGGTTTTGCGAAATTCGAAAAACTTTTTGGATTTTTCGATTATTATATCCAATAAATTTATTTTTTGATTTTTGGGAGTCAAAATCCAAAAAATTTCAAAAATCCGAGATAGCAGTTTTGTAGCCCTGTCCAATCTACAGCTTTTATGTCTTTATCATTTTTCTGTATTTGCAAAGCTATAGGCCTGACAGCTCTTCCCGCGAAACCCTTTTTTGGGTCGAAAACGGCGGAACATGACGTCACTCTGACGTCATTTCCGGCCAACCTATCATAGCCTTTGGAAAAATTTTTGGTCACAATGTGTAAAATTGATGTCCGGGAGGGTACTGAAAGTTTGGTGACGATCGGCGCAGCGGTTCTGGAGATATACCGAAAAGTCTGGGGGGGGGGCAAAAAATAGCCCCCCCCCCCACCAGGTCGCGGGTTAACTGTCAAAACTGCACTGAAGTTTATAACCAGCTTCTATTATGAAGCATCGAGATATGCAAATACTTTAAGGGCACGGCTGATGGGCAGGGTGTCTCATAGAACGGTTATCCATTACATCAACATTCGTATGCTCGTAGAAAGTTCCGAATCAATGCAGTTTTTAGATAAGTTCGCAAAAACTTACAAAATTTTTCGATTCGATCAATTAATTCTACTAAAAAAAACTGAAAAATAGATGTTAACTAAAACATTCAAACATATTAGCCAAAATATCTAAAATCATCAGCGATATCATAAATGCCTTAATTAAATTTTCGACTGGGAGTGTCTTTAAGTGGATTAACACAAGCGCCAGCATCAAGCAAACTAATGGAGTAGATTCGTATCGAGCTTCTGCTATTGTGTGTGTCGAAAAGTTTGTACCTAAAGTTGCCATGCAGTTTGTGAGCCGTTCCAGCCCCGATGCACTGTTGCTGTCACCTGCAGCACGACAAACACTGTCATTGGTGACAAAGAAGGCGAGGTCCAAATAGAAAATGGAACTCACGAATCGCACGGTTAATATATCGAATATGTTGTAATCGATTCTATGAAAATGATGCGTTACATCACCTGACAAGGGCCGCAGATAACGAAAATGATATCATTTTCCATTGATCAATACGATCCGATATTTAAAGACAACATACCCAAAAACAAATTGAGGTGGTTATAAATCACCAGCAGTATGCGGATTGCTATCATAAGCCAAGCCAGAGGCCTTGCATGCTACCTTACCAGCTCGCATAAGAGGACATACGTACACAGGTCGCCTTATTTTGAATATAAGCTCAAACAGAAACACATTCACACGTTGGCCTTTCTGGTTCCATCTGTTCAAATCGGATTAACTTCAATTACGAGTAGATTATAATAGTTCAGGGGTGTGTGATCAGTTGTTGAGGCATATCCCCGAATTTCAGCACATTTTTTAAAGGAAGTTTTATATATTTTCTGCAAAAAATATATCTGTTTTGAAGGTACGACCATCAATGATACCACCTTGGATAAAGTCATCAATCACTTGCTAGCTTACTACGAAGTTTTCTTTTTTACACGTGCCTGGGGAAATCAGCGCTTAACTAGAGTCTCGTAGAAACTGCACATCAACAAAAAAGTTTTGATATAATAACGCGGTCTTGTGGAATCGTTCACACGAATTGCTGATGATTGAACGCTAACTTAGAAAAAAATGAGCAATATGATTCGGTCAACACATTACATTTCCAAAGAAAATGAAGCGTTCTGCGGCATCCTCTTGACCCTTGTACAAACCGGCAGGCGGCAATTTCAAGATTCTACATCACGATTTCGCGATATCGCTATTTCTATAGGAATCAAATATTGATTAACCCGCGCACCGACGGGGGTCTGCGCCAACTTAGTACCGACGGGGGGGGGGGCGGATGACCGCCCCCCCTGAGATCTCGAGAACGAAGCAAGATAGCGACAAGCGGTAAACGGCATCGGATACGCACGGTCAAGATCTACAATTTTTACTAAGGTCATTTTCAGGTCAGGTCAAAGATGACGTCACAGGGGTCGAAAAAGCCAAAATGGCGGCGCTAAATATGGAGAGAGTTTTTCTCGAATAACTTTCGAATTAGTCAAGATAGGAACAAACTAAGGGCATCATCGTGATCCTCTCGTCAATCCGCATCGAATGATATATATGTTGACCTCGAAAGGTCAAGGTCAAAGGTTGACCTCAGGTCACGTGACCTCGAGGTCATCATGTATATCATTCGATGCGTCTTGACGAGCTGAACACAATGAGACCATCCACGCGTCTGTATCTTGTTCCTGTACGGAGTTATTGGCCAAAAACCTTTGGTGACCTTTGATGACGTCACATGACCTCACAGCTGCCCAACAGCAAAACAGACCTCAAGGTAGTGAAGGTTGATCGTATATGAAGTCATGTATGGTATATGGGGCCATTCCGACCCGTTTTAGTGGTAAAAACAGGGAGTTGATTTTTCCCCCATTGACTTATAATGGGGAGGTCGCGAAATTGACCTGACCTTAGGTCACCGATATCAAAATTCCGAGATATACAAATTGTAGCTACTAATGACCTAATAACATCCTGCGACTTTCAAAGGCATCCGACATCTACTGTAGCTCTGGCACGGTGACAAAGTTGCAAAAAAGTGACTTGAGGTTGGGTCATTCAAAGTGACCTGGTGACCTGACCTTGAAAGGTAGGAGGTTCAAACTTGCACACCATGTGTAAAATTGATAAGGGAATAGTCATACCAAATTTCGCGGCGCGTAGCGCCGCGGTTTTCCCGCTATTCGCGAAAAACCTCAGGGGGGGCGGATATCCGCCCCCCCCGTCGGTGCGCGGGTTAAACGCCTTCGAAACCATTACAACTGTTCTACGGCATTTGCTTCGGAAGAGCCGGGGACAATATTCCATCACCTATCCCCCTCTCCGATGCACAATTTGACAGTCCGTTGCCCAGCATAGCCCAGGCACGTATGCTTATGATGACACAAACCCCTCCCCAACCCTATAACGAACATTGAGATTTGAGAAACATGTTTCGAGCAGGGCTGATTGTACCTGATAATAATGATTAAGCTCAGCAAACCTGTAGCGCTCACAGCAGCCATTTGCATTTATTGCACCTCTCACGCGTCCCTCAGCAGCCTCCTCCGGATTTTAAACATGCAAATTTAATCACCAGCTGCTAGATAAGATTTCTGGAGTAGGACACGCGTCTGTCTTTACAGTTCTTTCTGGATGCGTCGTAAGTCCGTTATCATCTAATCACTCCAACTTCACTATGCACTTTGGAACATTTCGTGTCTATGTTAACGGGTGAAGAGTGAAGACAACAGCACGAAATCCCAATCACAACGCGACATAGCAAAGTCTGTTTGGACTTGAAGAACGCTGTAAAAGCTAAAGCAGACTGAGTCTCTGAGGTGCCAGCCAGCAAATATCAATTTATTACAGAAACGGCACGGTTCCCTGAAGGAAAACAAATCACTTTCAGTGAGAGGAAAATCATCAGCAACGGACATCCTCAGGAATATTGAAACCTGAGAGGAAGGTGCCTCGAGACCTCTCGAACTTTCGCCCGCTAAAGCAGGAATTGGCAACCTAGGGCCCACGACCATCCTGGCGTCCGGCCCGCGGCTGCCGGCTGGTATAAGCAACATACATTGTGCTCTGGCCCGCGGTTTCTTCAGAAAACGATATTTTCGACACAAAAGCTGTTTCCACAATAGTTCTTCCTACACACATTTCACCTGCTTCGAAAATGATATTGGAGGCAAACTGGTATCTGATCAGATAACAAAATGGATACATTCTTTCTATTTTCAAACTACCTTTTTCTTCTGCCAAAGTCCGTCTTAAAAAGGTACGTTTCATCATATGACACAGGGCAAAGCATGTGAGCTGTCGCATGTCCCAACTAAAACTCAATTGATAACGCCATCATATTTCCAAAATATTGCACGAGATTGCAGCAAATTGTAACCATAGCATTCTCCGGCCCGCCTGCTGCTTTCGAATCTCATATCCGGGGTTACCGACCCTGCCCTAAAGGAGCTGCTCCAGGCTCCTGCAGTTTGGGCTGCTACACCTAAAAGTATGTACGAGCCAAATGCGTCTCACACTGAGTTTTTCGCGACATGCTCCTACTATGTGGCGTGATATGTCTGTGCAAGTTCAGACTGTTCACCGGGCTGTATAGAGTGCTTGTGTGGGTTACTTCAACCAGCCCACACACCACTGGCAGTGCAGGTCAAAGCACAACGCTAATCACGAGTGGGCACTGGGCAACAAGTCTCAGCGGAAAGTTTGACACGGTCGACACGATCTGGTTAGAGTATGTGGGTTACCAAGTGTTATAGAGCGCCTGGCTGGCAGAGTTAGACAGGGCCCACGCAACAGGAGTGGGCAGGTGGTAACAAATGAGGGTGAGGAAAACGGTGAGTAGTTCCATACTTATTTAAATACACTGCTTCATTTGAGATTTCACACCACGCACAACAAAACGTTTAACATTGGTAGCAACTTCCCAGCCTCCCCTATTCAAATGCTATAACAACTGCGGCCTGCCTCCCACAGGAGCTGGACCGGCCCGCGCTGACAATGTGCAAATACAGCAGCATTGATTGCATTTCGCTAGCTGCCGCGTGTAGCTGCCAGACGATGCTGAGCGACTATTCGTCTCGCTGTCAGGAAAAGAAAGACAGCACCGCAGTCCTGGCTCCTCAGCACACGGCATTGACTGCTAGTGGTTGGGAAAATGCCAGACGACCATGCCATTTTGGTATGGCTGTTTGCCAAAATGCGTTTCATTATATGGCACAATGCCAAATAAGAAATTTGATGATCATTAGCATACCGACCATGGAAAAGTTCGGATGGCATTGCGTATCCTGAACCCATGGATCCATGGGCTGATAGATGACGTCACGGTCCCGCAGCAGTGGCACCCCGTGACGTCACTTTCCACCCTAGAGACGTCATCAAACACTCACCACTAGGCAGAGTCCGATGCCGAAGAAGCGTCCCACCCGCGGTAGGTCGATCTCTGACGGTCGTTTCCGCTCGACAGCCGTCTGAGCCAACAAGTCTCCGACACCCATCAGGGCCCCTGAGGGAACAGAAGGACGGTCAGAGTCACTACCAGGGCTCCTTGGGTCAGGGTCACTGACTGTCACAGAGGGACGGCCATCATCAAGGCGCCTGAGGTCACATTGGAACGGCCATGGTCACCATCAGGGTCACTGGGGAAACAGAGGGACGGTCAGAGTCAGGGTCCCTGCCGAAATAGGGGGATGGTCGGTCGCCATCAGGGACACATAGGGACACAAGGACGGTCATTGGGGGATAAGTGGCGGTTCCAGATGGAAGTGGGGGGGATAACCCAGGACAGGACTGAACTGAGCATAGCTTTCGACATCGTTGATCATGATACACACGTCGGTCTATCCCCGGACACATCTCTGGGGAGCGCACGCGACATGACCCAGTGGCCAGCGGGAGCCATAAAGACTAGTAGCTTGAGTTGGACTGGCGTTTCGTGCAGAATGCTATACAACCACCAACTAAAATGATTCAGTGACTGATGAGAGCTGATCCTCTGCCACGTCTGAGATGTGTAGTTCGACGACAATTAGCCCCCGCTGCATCTCAGAGCTCGTCCTGATCTGTTTGTGTCGGGCCTGCTCCATTGTTCGAGTTTGTCTCAGACAAAAATGGTCGGAAGGACAATGCGTGCTTTCAGTTCGCCAGCGTCACTAAAAGGGAAGTTAGTTAATTATCCGCTAAGTGATTTGCAATGGAGGAGAGGATTGACAGACGTCCGAGAAACAGCTTCATTATTTGAAGAAAGTCATAATCTTAAGTTCTCAAATAAGTACAGAGTATTTAAAAGTAAAAATTCAAAAAAAAAAATCCGTGTTCCACACATAACATCTCAACATCTACAAATGTAGTTGTAAATGTTCCACGCCATCAAAGCATCAATAGATTAGCACTCGGAATATCGGGAACTAGCCGATAAACAATAGATAATGCTTATGGTAAACCTTTTTCACTATTCAAGCTAAACGAGCTGAACATTTTTGATACCCTGCAGAGTGCAGAGTGCAGTCCGAATAGTGCGTGAATAGGCCGTGAATACAATAGAGTTTTGACAGTGTGCTCTAATTTGTGGAAAATCTTTTAGACTCAAGACTACCTAAATGGAGCTAAATAAACTTCACGGAAAATATGGGACACAAAGGCGCAGCAACCGAAACCGAGTGAATTCCATACCATCTGGCGATATAAAGGCTAACTTTGAAACTGCACTGTAGCCTGTGCAGACAGCAGCCGACACAGACGCTTATCGATGTTGAATGGCGCGACGCGCTCATTCTACATTGAAATACCTCCTTCATGTAGGTAAAAATAGTACAATTGTGAGCTAGAACGAAGAAATTTCTTTGTGAACATAGCTAGAGAGTGACTGTATTGCGAACGTTTCCGCTACGCGAAAGAATGAAGCAAGGAAAGTATTGGATCTAATCCGCACGTGCCTACGCCATACGGCACACGGCCTTTGCTGTACTCGAACATGCCGAACACATGATCCTTGAGATAGGCTCTAATGCATACACATTACACATGTACAAATGGAGACATCTGACGAGCCCAGCTGAATAGTGACATTACATGCCTTGACAGTGGACGGTCTGGAGTGTGATCTTCTTGGTCTAAAAGGTGTCTTCCTGAACTGGACGGTAACCTTCCGGACTGGACGATTACCTCACCAGCCCGGACGGACTGAGCTGAGAGCTCATCTGCCTGGACAGACTGCACTAAAACCTCATCTGCCTGGATGGACTGAGCAGTGACCTCCTCAGACTAGACGGATTGGACAGTGACCCGAGTAGTGAGCGACATCCCCTGCCCGGACGGACGGAGACCTCACCTGCCTGGACGGACTGACGATGACCTGAGACTTCCCCAGACTGGACAGAGACCTCACCTGCCTGGACTGGGCTGGACTGAGACCTCACCTGCCTGGACGGACTGGACTGGACTGCATCATCACCTGCCTGGACGGACTGGACTGGACTGAGACCTCACCTGCCTGGCCGTCTGGACTGGACTGCATCATCACCTGCCTGGACGGACTGAACTGGACTGAGACCTCACCTGCCCGTCTGGACTGGACTGAGTCCTCACCTGCCTGGATGGACTGAACTGGACTGATCTCTCCCGCCTGGACGGACTGGACTGGACTGAGACCTCACCTGCCTGGACGGACTGGACTGGACTGAGACCTCACCTGCCCGGCCGTCTGGACTGGACTGCATCATCACCTGCCTGGACGGACTGGACTGGACTGAGACCTCACCTGCCCGTCTGGACTGGACTGAGACCTCACCTGCCTGGACGGACTGGACTGGACTGAAACCTCACCTGCCTGGACGGACTGGACTGGACTGAAACCTCACCTGCCTGGGCGGACTGGACTGGATTGGACTGAGACCTCACCTGCCTGGACGGACTGGACGATGACCGGGTGCCGCTGCAGCAGCCGGCTGTACAGGTCCCGCAGGCGCGCGGCCATGGTGGTGTGTAGACCGCCTCACGCCGCGCCGTACCAACAGTAGGCGATGGTGCACCGGGCCCTGTCGGCAAAACACGCATCAGCTCCGGACCGCGCTCCTAGCACCGGTCTCTGCTGCGGTCTGCTCGTCACCCAACGCAGCTAACTCGTCAAAGGTAAGTTCGGGTTTAATAGAGTTTTGGATGTGCAGATGTGCACTGACTACAAATCGTCACGTCCATCAATATGGACGCAGAAAATCCGAAGGATAGGTCAGCTATACTCAGTCACTCAAGAAGATTGAAGCAAGTACGAAATGAGCTGGGAGAGCATCTAGGTAACGCGACTAAAAATAAAACTGCGGTCACATCAATAAGCCGCCAATTAAAGCAAGCTCAGTGAAATGGCGTCCTAGCGATGCCAACAATTGCCTTTCACGACTCTCTCGCCATCTATTCACATGCGTTCCACCATTGACAAGGCGGCAGCCACGTCATTTCACTAATCCTGCGCCGAGGAAAGAATGGGCTACTGGGTTTGCAAGTAAGCTGTTTGTCGGATCGTGTGAGCAAACACACACTGCGAACCGACCACACCTGACTCTTAAAAAGAGGGGTTATTGCTCGCAACGGTGAATCGACATACGGCAGCACTTCAAAGAGACATGGCTGGTTGGGCCACGGAGAAAACAAGTCGCTTTTCGGGGGTGTTTTGACTTAACAAGCTGGCCACCCTCAATCGACAGATTTTAGGAACGCTTCGCAGACTTTAGTTGAACGTGATTTCCTATCCTAACCCAGAGGTTACCGAATCGATACCAACTTCTAACGAAGGCTGTTCAATGTTCATGCCGTTATGCATTACTTAAACGTCTGGCCAAAGACCAATCAGCATCGACTGGAGAATTGGGTGGCGAGAGGAGAGAAAGTGGCCAGAGACTGCCATCAACCCTCAGGAGAATATGACCGATGGGGACTCCAGTAGATAATGACACCACAACATTTGTCTTTCATCTCGATATGAGTGAGGATCAGAGGCAAAGGGAAGCACGGGATATGCTTGGAGTGCCCATTGCTATATTCGACACCTGATCAGGTTCTCTAAAGCCCAACATATAATTATGTACTACGCAGAAGGCATATTACACGTCTATTGAGCGTAAGCATTAGTGAATCAGCTCCTTGATAAGCAATACGCATTACATAAGCGTATACGAAGAACCAGACAGCTTTGCTTTTTTACATGTTCACGCAGAAGCCATCAAATATGTTCCATGCCTCCATGCAATCCTCTATGATTCCTCAGACCAAACGGCTAAGGAAAGGCGGGGTACACGAGGGATGTGAGAATTGAGCCTACATGGGCGAGGTTAACTGACGCCCCCCCCCCCCCAAAAAAAAACAAGTTTAACGGTCTTTCACTACATCAGAATAACTTAAGAGTCACAATGATCTATCACAAATTTCTGAAAACCACTGCATAACAGTGGGGGTTGTGGTGGGTCTCTCTTGAAAGTATCGCCTCTCGAAAGCATCGTTATCGCTTCCTGGTTTGAAGAGCCCCTGGCTTTTGAGGGTTGGCCGCCTGGCCGGCCCGTGAAACCGGTACTGCAGGCCAGGCGGCCAACCCCAAAAGCCAGAAACTCTCAAACCAGGGAGCGATAGCAATACTTTCGAGACGCGATACTTTCAAGAGAGACATTACAGCTCTTTGCTGGGGCGTTCCACGACAAATCGACAAGTGCCCTGCACCCTCATATTTTATTTTTTGCTTAAAATAGGTCTAATGGGTTGTGATGGGCGGGGAAGCCAGCTGTGGCAAGGATTTTTTTATTCGAACAACGGTTTCCGAGATATAGCCTCGGGCAATTCTTGGAGTTCGCGCTGCAGCCCTATGTTTGGCGGCCTACAACTCAGAAACTATAAGTTTTTTTAGGATAAAACTTCATATGGTTCAACTCACAATCAACCAACAAACATTTTGGCTATCTCAGAGTTTCAATTTTTGAAAATTTTGATCACGTGACCTTTTGTCCTATTTTTCGAAGAGTGGCCTTGATATTTTCCCAACTGAAAGTTGCAATTTTGTCTGATGACGATTAAAGCCTTATCAACTGTCATTCATATGCGATAATAAAAAAGTGGTTATCGCCCTGTGTTGACCTCAGATCAGGTCATTTTTATGACCTGTCCATTATTACAAGCGGGAGCGACAGCGAGATCTCGAGAATAAAGCAAGATAGCGACAAGCGGTAAACGGTAAAGGGTACACACGGATAAGGTCTATAATTTTTACTGAGGTCATTTTCAGGTCAGGTCAAAGATGACGTCACAGGAGCTAAAAGGAAGTCAAATAGCGGCACTATACATAGATATGAAGTTTTTCTCGAATAACTTTCAAGGTATCCCAGCTAGGAACAAACTAATAGCACCATCGTGATCCTCTCGTCGATCCGCATCGAAACATATGTATGTTGACCTCGAAAGATCGAAAGGTCAAAAGTTGACCTTAGGTCACGTGATCTAAGGTCAACTTTTGACCTTTCGACCTTTCGAGGTCAACATGCATATGTTTCGATGCGGATCGACGAGAGGATCACGATGGTGCTATTAGTTTGTTCCTAGCTGGGATACCTTGAAAGTTATTCGAGAAAAACTTCATATATATATATATATATATATAGTGCCGCTATTTTGGCTTCCTTTTAGCTCCTGTGACGTCATCTTTGATCTGACCTGAAAATGACCTCAGTAAAAATTATAGACCTTATCCGTGTGTACCCTTTACCGTTTACCGCTTGTCGCTATCTTGCTTTATTCTCGAGATCTCGCTGTCGCTCCCGCTCGTAATAATGGACAGGTCATAAAAATGACCTGACCTGAGGTCAACGCAGGGCGATAACCACTTTTTTATTATCGCATATGAATGGCAATTGATAAGGCTTTAATCGTCATTAGACAAAATTGCAACTTTCAGTGGGGAAAATATCAAGGTCACTCTTCGAGAAATAGGACAAAAGGTCACGTGATCAAAATTTTCAAAAATTGAAAATCCGAGATAGCCAAAATTTTTGTTGGTTGATTGTGAGTTGAAACATATAAAGTTTTTGTCGTAAAAAAACTTATAGTTTCTGAGTTATAGGCCGCCAAACATAGGGCTGCAGCGCGAACTCCAGGAATTGCCCGAGGCTATATCTCGGAAACCGTTGTTCGAAGAAAAAAATCCTTGCCACAGCTGGCTTCCCCGCCCATCACAACCCCTTACACCAGTTTTCAACGAAGAATAAAATATGAGGGTGCAAATTTAATTCTTTATTTGTCGATTTGTCGTGGAACGCCCCTGCTATCTCCTTCTGCAATCAACTAATGAAAATTTTTCAGCTCAAACACGCGACGGAAAGACATTTGATGAGATCTGTCGGGCTGCTGCTCAAATGATTATAAATGAATGTGAAAGCACTGCTTATAAAGGTGAGTGAAGCCAAATGCAGTCGTAAAATAATGCACAGGAGCTCTCAATGTGAATCAGACGGATGTTTGCTTTGTGCGTCGTCCTTCAAGGTTTTCTTGAGGAATTGTTGTCGCAGATGGCAGGCAAGAAAACGACTTATTAAAATCCCGACAGCTTTGTTTGCCTTGGCAACTATGTGGTTGATGTGAATGTGGAGAGAGGACTACCTGGATGATTTAAAAACCAGGCAAGCGTTTAAAGCAAAACGGCGACGCAGTTTGGCTTTCATTTCGCCACAGTGGCTGCCGTCTCGATATAAGCCGCGCAGAAAAAAAGAAACCGAGCTCATTTTGCAGACATTCAATGTCAACACTAGCTCAAATAGCGGGGAAAATGGGGGGGGGGGGAAATGTTTTAATTTCACCAGGTTAAACATCTGTCAATTTCGACTTCTTCGTCATTTTTATGATATGACAGACCAGTGTCCGTAGGAATATCACTGCACCTACCGAAATAGCATCACTTAAGGTTCATGTGATGTCCATCTGGGTCGCCGGTCACCCATCTGTTCAGTTCAGTGGGCACCGAGCGGCTAATGGGCCCGTCAGAACGAGTGGCCAACATCCTGACAGAGTCGCCACGGTCGTTCCCTGGGGGTGGATGGGGCACCAGATGGGCGACATGGTGCATTAAACCCGCCCACGCGCTCAGAAAAAAACCAGTGCGGAGACACCAGCTCTGTCTGCTGTAGAAGAGGTTTAAAAAATATGCATGGTTCGGAGCTGGGACAGAGTGGAATATCCCCACTTGGAAATGATGGAATAATGAAAACAGGTGGGGGGGGGGGGGGGGTCACGGGACACGGGTCAACGGTGTACGGCAGCTAGTTTCAGGACCTTATTTTGGTTTCTCTTTCAATGCCGCAATATCGTTAAGAAAAATGACCAACGATTGATAATGAGCGCTGATACGCATGATTCACCAAAAAGTAGTCGATCACTACGGGGAACTGCGTAGTGCGTATTCTCTTTGCTCAGCAACGCGCAAAAGTTGATTGCGAGATATACTCAGAGCCCCGAATGTAGCGGATATTTGCTTTGACAGAGGACAGGCACTAAGCACCATCTTTTGCTCTGAACATCATTTTAATCATGGCATGCAGATAATATGGTTGCTTATTGCTAAGGTGAGTCGAGTAGCTGACAAATCGCTCGCCACGACCACGAGGCACATTGTCAGCCCACCTAACTAGCTATCCCACCGGGGCCAACCGTAGCCCACCAGCTTGATCAATATCCCTTTGGTTATGTGTTTCACGCTCCATATGTCATGCTTACCCAGCTCTATGCTACAGGTATGACGCGATTTATGACTGCTGGGTTGTTTATAGCGTGGCTGTCATGAACTGCTTGGTTGTCGCACACTGCGCTTTAGGCAGTCAGGAAATATTCGCCACTCCATTCGACCTCGCAATAAAAGTCATTTTACTAGCCACAAACAGTTCAAAGCCATCCAAGTAGGTGATCAGTGTTCTAGACACCAAACTTCCCACGACAGAGCTCGGTTTGTTCAGGGTTGGTGTCGGACACAGTCCACAGACCTATTAAATGGTCGCAGTGGAGCCAAAACCGTTCAATGTTCGAAAAGAAAACACGACAGCCAATGCACATAGGTGGCTTTGAGCGCTCAAGACTCGAGCTGGGTAAACTTCCAAAGGGTGTGACTAATGACTATGCCACCCATCGGGCGGGATACCGCTGGTCATTTCACGCTCAAATGGGCTCCCCGGGTAACGTTAGCGTTGATCACGCCGAATACCCTGCCCGACCAGGCTGCGCCACTGGACCTATGCAGCGCAGCTGTGGAGCCCTCTCGCGTACCACGGCCGATAGCCGCGCCACCTGGTGAGGACCAGGTCCAACCATGGTAGATGGCACTGCCATCGGTCCGGTGCCTGCTTTGTCCTGCGGTCAACGGTTTAGCCTACATAGAATATACATTCAAAATTTGACGTTCTTGCGGAAAATTCTCTGCAGTAGGCAGTAGCTCTTGAGTTTCGACACCACGATTGTACACCCTTCATTTTGCCGGCATAGCATTTCTCTCATTCAGCCACGTTGAGTAAATTATAACTTGACCTAAAAAGGTCAAATTTTGACTTCAAAATCTGACCTCGGGTCAAGGTCATGGAAAAGGTCATGTTGCATGAGTCCATTCGTATCGTTGAGTTGAACACACCTGAAGTGTTTTTATCGTTCTTGCATGTCATCCTTTATTATTATTGTAAAAAAAAAAACTGTTGGAAACCTGCCATGACCTGAGATGACCTCAAGGGCATAAGGGGGCCACAATTTTTTTCGATTCAGTGTGTCATGTTTACCAATACCCTACTTTTGAGAGTGCGACTTACGACTTTTGTCCAAAAAGAGGCCTCATAATTGACCAGACCTAGGGGTACCGAATACCTGTATCAAAATTCCGAGATATTACAAACTGTTAGTACTTATTCCCTCATCCAATAACCCGAGTATCAAACTTCTAGAAGATAAACAGTAGAAACAACAGCACAAAAAGTATTTTTAGAGGCATAGCAATTAGCCAACACCTCGCTGGGGCTCCTGGACTTCAATGCCCTGCTGGTGGGCCGTGTGGGTGTCTGAAATCGTATACGAGCTCGCTAATTTCGCTCCCCATTACCGCGTTTTCAGCACGCAAGCCGGTGCGGCGGCCGCCCGCGCACTCGCCGCCAATGTTTCGGCGCTCCGCCACCTGGGCGGCCGCTTGGTCGCCGGTGCTAGTGTTGGGGAATAGAGAGTGTCCTATCCAGACTTCATCCATGGTCCCACTATGTCCCGTAGTTTTCGGCTCAGTCCCACTTTGTCCCGCTGGGATCGGCCGAATCCCATTGTGCCCCGGTGTAGTCGGCTGAGTCCCAATTTTTCCCGCTGGAACCGGCCGAGTCCCACCCTGTCCCACTTGACACGTTTTAACTTTTTCATAATCCAATGATATCATATAATTCAACAGTGCTACCACATATATTTCAATATACTCACAATACACCTACCTTGACTATTTACACCGCCGAAGCTATCGGTAACGCCTGCGCTACCGTTACCTCAAAATTGAGATACATTTCACAAGAAACGTTGCCCTTATCAAATGCTAAAAGTTTCAAAGCGAGCAGTCCATCGGTGTAGCTATGGCAAGCATTAGAACTTTTTCTGAGGTGAGGTCACTTCACCTCAGGAACCCTGGTGGCCTGACTTTGAGTGACCTTAGGTCTGAATGAAATTGAAATTTTCAGTCGTGCAGAAAAGATTCATGGTAGGGTGCGCTAAAAACAGCACCGCTTTTTTAGATATTCACGAAAACCTGATCATCATTCATCAGCATCATCATTTATTTCGTATGACCTCCGCATGTCCACGGCTTTTCGGGTCAAGTGTCAAGTTTACAGTAATTAGTAAAAACATAAAAATACACAGCAGTTACTGGTTACACTAAAAAGATGTAAAGAAATGCTAAATGACACAAGAGATAAAAACAGTAGCGACCCCCCTCCCCCACCCGGTGAGTTAAGTTGAAGTTGCACATTGCCCTGACGTGAAACGCCTTTAGCGCCTGCCGATAAAATTATGTCCTGGCCTCCTTGTCCACAGCATGCACCTTGTTCCATGTTGAGACAGTTCTATATGGGAAAGACCGCCTACCAAGCTCCGTACGAACACGAGGCAACTTAAGAGCGCCAGCCAGCGACGCACGAGTTTCTCTTTCGGAGACCTCTGCTCTGTATGCGATCTGATCGGGAGGGAGTCTGGTGCGTAGGAGCTGGACAGAGTACGGTACAACATGGCGACGTCTCTCTCCGTGATGAGCTGCTCTACTGTGGGCCAGTTCATGTCGGTCAGATGCGGTGTTATAATGATCGAAGCGGCGCAAATTTTTCACGATCCTGACACCGGTTGCGATTACTTTTTTAAGTTGATTAGGTACGTTGCGTTAAATTACATCAGGCCCAAACAAATTTCCGGCCCAAACAGTGGCACAGTACTACATATGTGGGAAAACCATACTTTGGACGAGGAGTTTTTTCACTTCTTCTGGAAGGGACGCATCATTTTAGACAGACCGCCCAGGGTTGCATAGCAGCGACGAATGACTACAGATATGTGATCCTCGAACGTAAGATTTTTGTCCAGCACAACACCAAGTCCTTTAATTTTCTGTGCCAGGTGAAGTGTGGCACCATCAAATTTTATCTGAAAGTCAGTCTCAGACTCTCAGTACTGAGCCTTCTGTGAGATGAACTAACCAAAATGATATCACTTTTCTGGAGATTTAACTTCAAACTGTTTTGAACAAACCAGTTGTTAGCACGGCTGACAGTGGTTTGGGCACTGTTTTGGAGGATAGCCATGTCCTTTGGAGCACTTCGGTGAATGAACTGTGCATCGTCCTCATATCACACCACCTTATTGTCGGGCAAGTATGAGGTAAGATCATTTGTAAATATCAAAAATAAAATTGGCCCTAAAATTGAGCCCTGTATCACGCCATAGTCTACAGGAACCGCGGCACCAGATCCCTCGGACCCTCTGACACCGACCGCTGAGCCAGCTCTCAAACCAATTAGTCATAGCCGTACCACCCTAGCTTGCAAGGGTGTGTTCTATTATATAGCCCTCCCCTTTTTGGTGCTTCCACCACAACCTTCCCTCAACCAACTTACCTCGACCTGAAGTGGTTGAAATTTTCTGTTTCAGGATGTTAAAATCCTCTGACAAACAGTCGAAGTTGTGAGCTGCTTTGGTAAACTGACAGGCACAGACAAACTGACTGAAGGAGCCCTGACATTCAGACTTGCCACAATAATCGCTCTCAGCCACAAGTATCACAATTTGAATAATATTTAAGACCCTTTCAGCCCCTGAATAAAATATTTCTTTATCTGTCAAGGGCTGGTCAATTTTTTAAAATAATTATTACTATGTTCAAAATCTACATGAACACGTAGGTGAACGGTAAATGAGCAGAACCAGCAAAATGTATGACTTCACAACTTGAAAAGAACTATGCAGTTTTGTCAATCATGACATCATTTTGACGTCATAGGTTTTCTTTGCATGCTTACTATTGCTAGTAGCTGGATATAGAACAATTGCTTAGAATTTCCTCTTTTGCCATAGTCGCGCAGTTTATGTCTAGTTTTCGAGCCTTTATATTCATTTTTTTGTTTTGTCCTTTATCTATTAATTGACTTATAATTTCCGATGTTTAACCATTGCTAGAAATTTAAACCTGTCATGAACCTAAAATAAATGTAAGATGTATATTAAAAGCACCAAAAAATGTAGACCACAAAAAGCCCATACTGCAAAAGTTAGGGTTTTATAAACGGCCAAGAGATGGCGCGGCATTGGCGCGGCATGCCCCTTGGACCTCCTCGCTGGGTCGCGGCTCCGCGTCGGGTGCCGGGCGAGTCGCAGGGGCCGCCGCCGGGTGGTGAGTGTCGGCGTGGTGCGCCGTGTGCCGGCTTTGTTTTGAACCAGTCGCGAAGATGGCGGGCTTGCGTGGTGTGTGCATGCTGTTGGAGAAGCACCGTGACGTGATATGCGAGGACCTCAATGTGGACGAAGTGGTACCTGAGCTTGTGAATAAGGGCATTCTTGGTGTGGAGGAGGAAAAGGCTCTTGTAAACGAGGATTTGGGGAGGGCTAAGGCGGAGCTACTGGTGAGCCAGCTTAGCAAGAAAGGCTTTGCGGCGTTTCAGGAGTTCTGCCACGTGCTGGAGAAGAGCCACCCTCACCTTCTGACGTGCTTCCTCATGGATGTAGCCGGTGAGTGCCTTCATGGGACGAGAATCGCTAGTTCACCGGGGTTCAATGGTGTTCAATGGCTCGGGACATTTTTGAATGTCATGTTCGTTGAAATCTGCGTTTTGGTATGCTCTGCGGTAGAACTATGTGTTTCTTCATCGTTTTGGCCCTCAGATGAGATGTATAAGGTTTTGGTTGCCATTTTTCAGTACACCGGTTAACTGCTATTGAGCTGTACAGTGTACATACAGGCCCGACTGGATCAGATGATGCCCCCTCCCCTCGATTACCGGTGGCCGGTGGACCGGTTCAGCCCCCCCCCCCCCCCCTCCATCAGACTGGCTAACGGAGACGGCACCCGCCGGCCGGTCGGACGGGGCCACTGCGCTGCTAGCATCTCATCCACCCGCTAAGCCCCCCCCCCCCCGGTCCGCAGTCGCATCTGCCCCGACCGGCGGCCACCCACTCAGATGAAAGTGAAAGTGTTTGTTGAAAGCGGGAGGAGGCCGCTACTTGGCTGTCCGTCCCCTTGTATGGATTTCCACATGTCCGTGGATTGGTACTCTCTTAGCAGACGTCACCCGAGCTGGATTTTACGGTGTTCTCGGCCACTCCGCTGTTAATTCAGTGGATGCCATTATGATGTTTGACCGGCGTATGGCGCCTCCGACGGGTAGCCCGCAAGCCCGCACCCTCGGGTCTCCTGGTCCCTGGTCTCCCCTAGATCAGGCACCGGACACCCCCGGTCGCCGACCGGTCCTCCCTGGCCGACCGACCTTCCCATGGCATACATGTACAGGTCTCGCGAGATTAAGCGGTAGGTTATGCACTTTTACATTTCCGGTTATATGTAATACTGAACGAGGCCGGTGTAAATAAATTTTCAAGACCGAGGTCCTTACTGAATTTTTGAACGAGGCCGAAGGCCGAGTTCAAAAATCAGTAAGGACTGAGTTCTTGAAAATTTATCACCGGCCGAGTTTGGTATGTATTTTACTGTACCTATGCCAACGATAAAATAATTGTCTAGACCGAAGCTCTTAGCTGTTTTTTGAACGAGGACATCCCCGAAAATGTTGACTTGGTAATTCGTTTTTGACCGTGGTCACTTTGCTTACACCAGTTCAAGGCCATATATACTATAGTTCAAGGCCAACCAAGCACCAGTTCGTTATTACCACAGTGTTATTACCACACCCCTCAGGCTAATGTATTTTAATAGGCCAGGCATACAGTAATATCTCAGAAACTAATCGATCTACGATGAAGCCATTTTACACGATCATGGCCGGCTTGTTACCCAACAAGTCGATCGCATCTTCAACACTTAAAAGCTTAAGACGACGAAGATATAGCCTGAAGTACACTAAATTTTCTAGGTGCAAAACCTACCGCTAAAACCCGCGAGACCTGTACCTACTCCCTGTTTGACCTCAGCTGACCCGGGCTGACACCAGCTACCTCCCTCCGACTTGCGATACGGCTTTTGGCTGGTGTGCTTTGTCGACTGTCTTATCAAAATCAAATCATCATTATCATGATTCGGTTCATGGATATCATAACTGAGTATGAATATTCTACTATTGTCGTCAATAGCGAACTGACTTCCTTAACCCATCACACGTCCTATGAACGAGCTTGAATTCCCATCTCTGCCCGTTACTCCGTGTACCTAACGACTCTGCCAGTCGCGCCCCGCACCGATTTCTCAACACCCGTCCACGGGGGCCGGTTATTGCCCCTTCCCTTCCCTCCCGTCCCTCACTCCTCGGGACCGGATTACGGACGGGCCTAATCCGTCAGCCGAGGTGCTGATCTGACGAGGTGACGGGTTTGATGACGGCTGACCGGCGCCCGTCAGCAGCCGTCATCGGCCGTCATTGGCTGCAGATCTCCGGCCGACGGGAGTGATGGACCGGACCGACCGCCAACCGACCGGCCAGCGCTGAATCGCAAACAAACAGCCCGCATTGCGTCACCGCGTGAAGGGTTGGCACGGGCCACGGGGCCGCGAGTCGGCCGAGGCGCCGCCTGCTACAGTCATCCGCCCACAGCCAACCTGTTCTGAAACCCACAGTCAACCCTACCGAAATCAACCGTCCGTAGTCAACCACTCACATCTATCCACCCACCCAGTCAACCTTCCAGAGTTTTGAACCCAGTCAGCCCGGTCCACAGTCTTCTGAGAGCCTGTAAGAGTCAATTGTATATTTGCTCCCCCCCCCCCGAAACGTTTCGACCGTATAAGTTTAAAAACGAAATTTCCGTAATCGAACGTCCTTAGTCGTCGTTTTATAGTCCATGGTTCGCCTCGAGCCTTTCGTTTGTTTCACCTTTCCAGCGATTGTGTTAGCTGTAATATTACAGCCTTTCCTCGCTGAGTACCTACGTAAATACAGGTCAACTATGTCAGCGTGACAATACTCGTATGTCCGTCTTCTGCCCTGCCCTTCTCACTGGTGAATGTTCCGGGTACGTATCCGAGCGCAGCGTCCCCGGCGGCGGAGTCCGATCCATAGTTCAAGCGGGGAGAGGAAGTCCATGTAGCTGACATTGAGTACAAAGTACAGGCGTGTGTACGTAATTACGCAATTACGAAAGTGCGTTACGCACTCCACCGTTGGCCGTAGTGGAGAAAGAAGATAGGCAGGAGGGCAAATTGTGGAAATATTGGGACCCTCAGCTACACAGAACACGAGTTCGGGGTACGCATTCCGAGGGTGCCTTCGAACCTTACATGATTGGCATATGCGTTCCACAGACAAAAGATCGCATAGCGCCTCTCTCCCCCATTTAGTTTCTCTCTCCTCCCTTAGTTTGGGATAAACTAAAACATAAACGCTCATAAGGCGCACATATATCCTTGGGCCTACTGATCTCAGGTGGCTTTTGCCAAATTGGCAGGGAACTCGGATTTGTTTTTTCAATAGAAAAACACAATTCTAACGAATAGTGTATTTACTATTGACAACAAACCTTCGGGTAATCTAAAAAAAAACTAAACTCTACGTTACATCTAAACCGTATGAATGAATGTTATTGCGGCTTAGATATACCGCAAATCAGGCCACATTACATGTTATGACTAATCATATGTCTGTGTGCCATATCATATTCATAATTGCTAATATATTGAAATATATAAGTCATGATTGTCACGATACCTGGGGACAGTAGACTTACTAGTACATAGTAACTGGGTATACCCGGGCATTTTCAATCCTCACTTTCCCTCCAGCCATTTGATGGTGGGCCTTCTTTTGTCTAAATTGCACCATACATTAGCAAAGATGTTTCAAGTTCTCACTGCCGTTATTATTTATAGTTGACCGTTATTATGCCATTATTATCATTATGCACTTTTGTGTAAGTTTGCATATTTAATATAACTCCAAGGTTCCTCTTTGTTGTTCACACCTGTGAACCAAGACAATTAGGTAAATAGGCTTACATACATTTTACTACGGTTAGTATTATTTATCGCAAACCCTTTGTGTCTGTGACTGAGTTCTGCGGAAAGTGGGCTGATTGTGTGATGCATTGAGTTTCTCAGCGAGGATAGCCTCAAAGCAGTGCTGTGGGCCGACCTGGTGACAGTGACATGACTCTTGCAGCGCGCGCTGGTACGGTCACTGTCGGCCGCTGTCCGCCTGTATGGTGTCAGGTGCAGGTGGCTGCTCCCTGTAGCACTCCCCCACCAACCAGGTGGTAGTGAATGCACCCAGAGTGGTCAGGCACTGGTCAGTGTCGCTGTATTTCCAGTAGCAGTGACTCGTCAGTGACATTTATACAGTGACTTGTCAGTGACATTCATAGTGACTCGTAAACGCTGCTCTTAATGACTAAATCAGTGACCCGTCAGTGCCTCCCATCCAATGACCTGTCATGTCAGTGACAGTGACTTGTCAGTGACCCTTTCCTGTGAACCCGCGTCTTCACTGACCTCGCCTCTCCGTCCGACAGCGATGAGTTCCAACACCCCGGCCACCGTCTCCTCTGGTGGGGACTCGGAGAGCCTCAAGTCGCTGGACGTGGCTCTCCGGGAGCGGGACCGGGTGGCGCAGGAGAGGAACGAGCTTCGAGGCACGCTCACCAAACGCAAGGTCAACAAAAGGTCAGTCAGAGTCCCATCCCATGGCCGAGCCGTCTCGGTAACTCCTTAGACAGGGAGGAAAAGAACTTCTTGGTCAGGTCAGCCTTCTTAGGATATGACGACTGACAGGATTCCCCTCCGTATTCTCTCGCGGTACGCGGGTTTGCAGTGCACCGCCCGCGAGCAGCCGCTGGGCGAATCCCCGTTGTAAGCTCACGTTATTGTACTCTTTGTACTGCCCACAGGCTTATGGGGCGAATCCCCGCTGTAAGGTCACGTTTCTGTACCTATTGTACCTCCCGCGGTCAGCCGTGGGAACGTTGCCAGGTCAGACGGTGTCATCGATTGGGGACCATTGTGACCCGTGCTTTAGTCCGCACTCAGCGACCGGTAACCTTGCCGTTCATAACTCACCCCGAGAATTTACACCGGGCCGAATCGCATCGGGCTATGCTCATTTTACGTGAGTTACCGCCTGCCAACTGCCATGGAGGTGTCGATTTAGCTATTTTACGGCACATTTAGCCGGTGCTGCCATTAGCGGGACTGTGCCGACTGGCGCGGCGCGGCGCGGCGGGCTGAAAAAGGTGTCGGAGGGCGGATCACGCCGGTCACTAGCGTGTGTCCCAGGGGGCTATCTCGGTAGGGAAAGATGGTGGGAGATGATCCGCTGGGTTCGGTGTAGCTTGGCGAGTTGATGAGGCGCCGGGTGAGTCTGTTTCTCACCCTCCTCATTACCTCTCGAATGACGGCGGTCGCAGCTGTCAATTCCGTCCTCCACTCAACTACTTAGACAGAACCCCGAGCGATCTCGATCGGGGCCGGCGCCGGGCGTTATCAGAGCCCATTTCTCGGCGCTAATATCGCCGAGAGGTCTGAGGATCCCCCGAGAGCCACTCGCCCGAATGGGACTTTGATAAACGTCTCCGGAGCCGGCGGCTGGCACTGGCTCTTCGACGACTGACGGTGCAGCACTTGGCACGGCGGCGCCATCTTGGCCCCGGGCGGTGACGACTGCCCAGGGACGTGGCCGGGTCTTCAACGAGGGACGATTCGTCAGTGCAGATGTCACGTTAGCTGCGACTGTGTGCGTTGGTGTCTGACTGACGGGGAATCTAGAGGTCCGATTGGTACGACTTTTGCTCTGTACTGTTGTGTCAAAAGTGACTGCCACTGTCGCTAGTCTTTTATTGTTTTTAGCCGTAATTCTGTACAATTGCGTTATAATTTCTGACGTAATCTTTTGGTTTGTTCTTCACACGACCGATACCGTCGCATAAACCTGCGCGTCAGAACCGTCGCTAATACGGGAATTTCCTTAGTCATTGGAATGTCCCGCCTATACTTACCGCCATTTGAAACCACTGGTGTGTATGGCATGTTTTGATCGCACGTTCACGCTCCAAGCGCCTGGGTGAGTCTCACCCACTCCTCTCGGTGGACCACCCAGATGGACGCCCACCCTTCACGGGCGCATTGCCACCCCGGTCCATGACGTGGGAGCCACCAGCGTCTCTGCGTGCGATGAGAGAAGAACGTCACAGTCACCCGCGTATAACCACGCATAATTCCGACCCTCTCCAATATGTCTGTGAGAACGTATAGGTCACGCTGTACGCCTAACGTCCTCCTCGAGTTGTCTGCTGCGCAGATACTCAGCTCACATCTCACCCGCTCAGCGTTCCCGCTGTGCCCTAATGCGTGCGCTCGCGAGGGACTGATCAACGTGGCACGCCTGAATCAACTGGATGACTGGCCACGGTCGCTCGCAGTTCGTTCCACTCCGGCGTCTGCAGAGGTCCCCGGCCGCACCCCAACCCAACCCCTCGCGCGTTGGCGGTGTTATTGGTGTGAGGTCGTGTGCCGAGGATTTCTTCCACCTGATGAGTCAGCAAGCTGGACAGCTTCATAAGGTGTGTGCAGATGACGACACGGTGCCGTTTCCTTTTAAAACGGAAGGAAGGGATACGGTCCGAAAAATTTGGTTGCAAGAGGTCTGACATCTTTAATTATGTTCAATTATGAGTAATTTGGGCCATTGACGTCTTGTTTTGCGCGGGAGACCGGGTGTACCCTCAATGCAGCAGCTGCAATGGGTGCTGCTGGAGCGAAAGCAACTTGGTAATTGGTACAGCGATTTTTGGACAGTGTTTGTATCATGCAGCGCAGCAGTCACCACGGCAGTATCTGGTCTCACACAGGCGTGCTCGGTAGTTTAGTAGCGCGTGACGGTCGCCGACGCGCCGTGCCCTTGCTGGACGGTGGGACCACGGAGGTGGTTACTGGCCGGCCCGGTGGTGATCGTGCGTAGCGCGGCCCCTCTGGAGTCACGACCCAACTGCACGCGCCGCACAGAAACTGCATGGATATTGCACGGACAGTGGACACTGCACGGACTGCACGGACATTGCACGGACAATGCACAGACGTCAGACAATGCATAACAATCCAGACGGATCCCCGAAATCGGGGTGGGGGAATGGGACACAGGTAATGATTACTTACTGGGAGCTATCGGCATCGGGTCGTTGGAGTCAATAATCACTTTTTCTATCGATGGATCATGTAGGTATATTTAATGTAGACTTGATAGTTGATGGATCTGAAATCGTTAAAAGTAACTGTGCAATGCCGCTAGACTTGATGCTTAAAAGCAATGACAAGACTACTAAAGCCCCATTCCAACCATTCATTCTCTTTTGGCGAAGCCACCGCAATGGCTCCATTTTACCTCATCAACTCCAGGAATGTACTCAGCTTAGTGGTTACTGGACAGTTTTCACATTTCACTTTAACTCGCGTCCAAATGGTACCCATGTCGCTGCACAGACTTGTGACCACGTCTTCCCTGCTCATAACCGTTATTTTCCTCTAGTTTAGTATCATTCCCGTGGTCATTTCATATCTAAATAGCGTCTCTAGTGTAATGTTATATATTCCAGCTCGTGTGTCCAGATGGAATTGGCGATTCCGAAATGCTGCTGGGTAAAATCTCGTCCCCAGACACCGTGTAATGTATGCATGGTGTTTGGACGACCGGTGGGCGGCTGGTGAACGCAGGAGATTGGATGCGTCTCGGCCGCCGTGTTTTCGGGGTCGCTCTGGCATGCTGATCAGGCTAACAGAAACCTAGAGGGACTCGCTCGACCCCAAGCTCGTGTAGGTTTGGGGACATTGCGCGACATCCTCGCCCGGGCAACATCTCATCCCCGTCTGCCTCCCCGCGGGCGCACTGTTTATAGCTGCACCGTCTCCGGGTTTGTCGTCAGCCTAATGGATTAGACCCGAGCTACCAACGTGTGTCACTGCACTTCCAGCTGCAGAAAAGCGGTCCGCGATGTTTCCTTTGAAACGCTCTGCCGGGTAGCTGACTTGTTCTGATTGCTTGCTTGTTTGCGCTGAGCGGCTTCAAAGGTTCACAGTTGAGTCGGTTCCGTGTATCAGAACTGCCGCCGCCGGCGACGTGGGCTTTAGTTAATTACATTTGATGTTCCATTGATATCCGGCTGGTGGCTGTCGCATTGCGGTTCGCTTTTAGGTCAATTGAAGGTCAATCATGTATCTGGTTTTTCCCCAAGAGATACATCAAATAACCTTTGACGGACATTGCACTGTTGGGTGAATCCAATGGTCTACTGTGGTGTGAAATGTGATTTGAAGTCACGACCGAGGCATATGATCTCGTCTTTTGATCTGCAGGTGCCAGCTGAAAATTGGGGAAACCCTTGAATCCTCTCAGCATGCCTACGATTCCAACCGGCCTGAGCAGAAAACGCAAATACTGTTTGATGTCTGTATCTCAAATGCTGTCTGACTGGATCTGGTGGGGCAGAATAAAAAAATACCTAAATAAATAGCCGCAGAATAAATAGCGATGCCGTAACGTCCCTGCTGTTCCCTTGGTTACATCGGTTGCGAGCCATTTTGGTCGGGATTGGTCAGTGTTGGTAGAGGTGGTGACTGGCTTCCCACAGTTCTTCGACGGTGGATGGGTGGTGGCCGTCCATCAGGTCCCGCTGTCTCCGGCTCGGTCCCGCCTGGTGTGGTGAGAGCTAGGGGTGGGCGCCATTCATCGGACCTTACCTGAACGGACTGACACGGGTCGCCTTCTTTGGTGACACATGGCACCGGTGTTGGTTCTCGTACAGCTATCCTTACCGCAAGCCAAGAACGCATAGCCGGTTTGTTATTTGCGGTCAAGGGCCACGTCAACTGCGAAGTCATTGTCATCCCAGGCTCATTAAGCAGCAGAGGTGTGAATGGTGTTCTGGTAACGGACTGAGACCCGTCCTCACCGCATCCGTCAGCGCCGTCCCTACCTGCTTGCGTCCCTTCCGGGCCCCTAATGTGACGTCAGAACCGCCCGTGGGCTCGAGGACCAGGGTCGGTTTGGAGGGGAAGGACGCGACATCGCCTGACATTCGGCGCAGCGCAGGGCTTAGTCTAATTTGGGGCCCGTTCACTCAGCCATGGCGGACGTTGCACGTCCAGTTGTGGCGCAGCCGTCTACTCAAAACGGATAGTGTGGGCCATTTGAAGGTTCCATGAGGTGCAACTGTGACATCATGGGCCCTTTGTTTTTATCGCTTTAACGACACACACTGCCTTCGTCCCTATATCCTTAGCCATCTTAGCCTTAGCCAGCCTTTCGCGAACGCCGCGATTCATTTCCCGGCAGCGTGACTTAAGGTTTACAATGTGGACTGTCCTGTGTTGTACCGTGCATTGCATTTGTGCATTGTTGACTGGCGGCCGTTGTCCTGCAGCTGTTTAACCAACAGAGTGAGGCGGCTCGCGCGGCGCGCTGTCTGGCCGCCGGCCGGCGCGGCCCAAACCGGTTGTTGAATCGATGAAAGTTGCCCGGTGATGGGCGATTTCACCGTGGCCCGGTCGGCCGGGATTCGCGGGCCCTTTCCGCCGGCCGTCCGGACCGCTCGGCTTATCACGGATGAGCACCGACTCAGTGAGTTATCGGCCATTGGAAGTTGGCCGGATGGCCCGTTCGTTGTCCGCGTTGTATGAACGAGAGCCGCTCTCGTCTGTGGAGGTTGGCAGAGTGGACTCGCCCGCGACCTCCGAGCGCCGCGCCGGCGGGGCTAGACAGGACGGTCGCAGCTCGGACAGCTCTGTCCGGGCGAGCGCGTCGGACCGACCACTGACTAATGATCTGTCCGGTCTGTGGTGGGCGGGGCCGGGCGGGCCGAACGTCAGTGGTCGCTCTCAGCTGTCGAGGCGGCCGTGAGCTGACAACGTAAGCTGGTCCGTCCCGGGGAACTGCGCAGCGGCAGCTGCTCTCTCCTCTATACAGTGAAGCAACCCGTTCCTTTCGACCCGCCCCTGCCGCTCTCGGGGTCGGCCGGCCGGCGCCGGATGGGTGGCCCCCTGGAGAGAGGTTTGTGTCATCTTCGGAACGGTCCCCGGACTGAGCCGGCGACCACCGCGATGCGTTGTGCCATAGGTCCGGAGCCCAGCCCCATCCGTCCACTGTCAGATAATGGACAGTCGGTCCGGACCAGTCGCCGCGGTCGGCAGGGGTTCATTTGGCGTCACCGGTAGTACATGTCCGCCGATCAGCTGACGGTAGCCGGTCGTTCGCCGTCTGACCAAGATTTATATCCATTCCCTCCGCCTCACGGTCCGGTATACTGCAGTTGCGCAATGTGGGAGTATCGGGGAAGGATTTATAAAGTATAGTATGGAGGGCGACGAACTGATGATGTTTACCGCGGCTTTATAGTCGATACAGCTATCGTCGTAAGCCAGCGTCGCCTGATATTCGTCGCCTCTTGGCGTACAAAAACCCGTGTGTCGCATCCGCCCGTTATCTCCGTCTCCTTCTTTGTCTCAGTCTCAGGCTCAGGCTCTATCTCCGCCGTCTTCTCCTTCCGTTTTCTTGGCCAGCGCGGTCGTTGCCGTTGCCGTTATCGTCTCAGGCCCATTCCCCCTCTGAACGATGGTGTAATCAGCGATGGCAGTTTGCGGCGCCGACGGTCGGCCCGTTGACTTTCCGTCGATTCAAAGCGGCCATGTGGCTGCCATTCGGCGGCTTCTGCGACGGGCAGAGCTCAAAGCTAACGACCGGTTGGCCCGTACGCAAGGCAGAGGGCGTGCAGCCTATGCCGGCCATGGAGTCTCTCTCGACAGTTGTGGCGCCACCGACTCCCTGCGTGCCCGGCTGCGTCGCAGTCGGTCCAGAGTCACTGCTCTCAGCTTCGGGTCGCTGACATGTGTGATCTGCGGCCACCTGACTTTTCTCTTCACCAGCGCCTCTTGAGTACGATGCTGCAGTATGTGAAGAAAACCTATAAGACGAATCCCCTACAAATTATCTTCATTCCCAATTCAAAGTTTGTGATCAGCCTTAGAACTTCGTATAATCCAGTAGTCGCGCGAGTCACCTCGTTGGTCATGGCTCATTATGTGCCTGCAGCGCGGCATTTGGCCGGTTATTGGGCGATGAGCGCCAGTCGCTCCATCAACTGGATGGGCTATGATGAGTTAATCTGCAGCGGCGGCCACTCGCCGGAACAGTCCGTGTTTGAACCGTTTGGCTGGACGGTAATCACCGACCGCGCTTGGCCGTGTTGATACGGCAGGGAAGGGTCGTAATTAGGCGCGGGAACGCTGCCAGAGGTGCGGAGAGCTGCCACAGCTGCGCTGCGCGGGGCTGACGCGGTCACAGAGAGCTATGACTGCTGCCAGAGCTGCGACAGCCGCCGGCTTTGCCACAGCTGCGGGCTGCTGAAGTCACACAGAACTGCCACAGACAGCTGGAGAGAGCAGTCACAGAGCTGTGACAGCCCCACCGCCTCTCACGGATGCACAAAGCTCAGCCGCGAGAACGGTCAGAACTGTGCGATTTTGGCAGGACAGTCCTGCGCAGTTGATAACTCAGTACAGCTGTGTGGCTGTGGCTCTGAGGCAGCTCGTCCTGACGACAGTCGACAGCACTCTCAGAGCCGCCCAGATCTGCCAATGCTAGGCTGCACGGGGACGTCCCTGGCGGCCCCCGCACCGTCGGAGAGCCGCCGACCGACACGAAGAGCCGAGAGAAGGTCGGGATCGATGGCCACCGCCCGGGCCGCAGGCGCCACGCGCCGCCGGCGTTAACACCGAGCCGACCCGGTCCGCGGGCGCCCATATCGACACCGACACTGACACCGACGCGGCCCACCCAGGCGCTCATACTGACACTGACACTGACACGACACCGACATTGCCACGCACCACCTGTTCCTGGACGCGCACACTGTCATCGACACTGACACTTGCACTGACAATGATATTGACATGTTGCCGACACTGACAGTGACACCGACCCGACTCGATCTCGGGGCGCCCACACTGACACTGACACCAACACTGCCTGACACCGTCACTGACACCCAAACGGTCCACGGCGGTCCACATCGGCACCGACACTGACACCGACACCGACTCGGTGCGGGCTCCAGGACATTGACACCGACACTGGCCTCGCCGAAGTCCCTAGGCGCCCATACCGACGTGAGGCCATGTCATGTCAGCAGGGCATTGACACAGACACCGTGGCGCCGACACGGTCGCTGACGGGTCGGCGTTCAGTCCGCCCGCGCCGTCCCGCTCCGGTGTCGCCAGCTCCGGGACATGCCACGCGGTCATCGATCGCGACGATCTCACAGACGGCCGACTTGACGGTGGCGACGGCGAGGCGGTAGCGACGGTGACCGCCAAACGACGGGTGGTGGATCATATAACCAACAATGTGGATCGTGCAGGGTCATATAACCAACAATGTCGATCAGCCAGGATCATATAACCAACAATGTGGATTAGTCAGGATCATATAACCATGGCAATGGATCGTTCAGGATCATACACAAAACCAACAATGGATCAGAACGACCAACAGTTGATAAAAAGAAAAATAGAAGACTAGTGACTGAACCGGCTGATCTAACATGGTCCTGATTGACCTGGTGGGGCCACAAATTCCATCCACCCCTCTAGCAACGGCATTAGGTCACCCATACCCCCTCCCTGTGCTTGTTTCGGGACTCATCACCACGGCCGTCGCTCGGGACGCTGTGTCCATTTTTGCTGTCCGTATTTCCGCGGCGGTGGTGTATACCGTCGGTACGGAGCTCTGTAACGGCCCCCGGTCCCGTTAGTGGTGCATTACGTCCCCGGCTGGCGACAGTCTGTCACGGGGCTGGCCGTACACGTGCACCCGACGAGGGGCCATTATGAGCCGTAACCGTGCCGCCGTGGACGCCATCAACATGCCAGTTGGGGTATTACATGGCCCTTTATTGTCATCAATATTGGAACAATGTCGGACATTCGGCAAGTCATCGCTCAGTGTTCCTGTTATCCTGATTGGTATATGAGCGTTCTGTGGTGCTGTGAACCGTTAAGTGGGGTTCGATGGCACTTTGCATTCAGTTTATTGACGATTTGTTCGTGGCGTTAATGCTAAAAATTGTGACTTTATGTGTTAGTGGCTAGTGCAATAGGCGAACACATACGCTGAATATTAATTGTACGCAGGCGCTCACGGCACTTCCCAACCTCTTGTGCGGTCTTGAGCCCGCCGGGGTGATTCGCGTGCCGTTCTCGTCGACTAGTGTTTTATCGGTCTCCCTGGACGCTGTGACCTCCATTGTGTCCGTACCGGGGTCGTTTTTACCCCGTGCGGGGGACCACCCAGGCTGGTCCGGACAGACGGACGGAGGGGAGGGGGGACCGCCCGGTGCGTGACTCCTTGTCCGTCGGCCCCCGGGTGAAGCCCCGCGAGACAGACTGGGGAGGGGAGGGGAGGGGCATGGTGGCTGGTGGGCGTAATCGGATCGATGCAGTCAGAGCCATGGGTCCCGAAAAATTCCTCAGAAACTAGAGAAATTCTCGACACACACGACGGGTACATATGAATGCGGGTGACTAAATGCCTTA